>NC_136903.1:58585532-58760971 GCF_949606895.1 Notothenia rossii | reverse complement strand
GCCATGTCGCCTCTTTATGTGCGTCGATAAGTTCCTCGTACTACTTGTGTACTTTAAAGCGGCATGGCATCGTTTACAATTTGCGAGTGATTTTTCAAGTTATCCGTCTTCCTTGAACAATCCGAAGTGTTGCCAAACGTTTGATTTGTAGGTATTTTTCGGTGTGCTGTGTTTCTCTTTCTCCTCGACTTCCATGTGTGTTGATAACTGAGACTCTCGGCCTCCGTAGTGCGAAGAAGAGATCAAAGATCGTCTCTGCTGAGCGTTGACAGGATGAGGGGATAATATATGAATGAATCGATTTTTTACTGATGCAAAGACGCCACAATCGATGCATCGCGAGTTCAATCCAAACTGTAGCCGATGTGCACTCTCTCAACCGGTGCACTCACATCTTGAACATTTATGCCGGTGCACCGATGCGAATCGGTGAATCTTAACATCCCTAGTGAGGATGAGTATGCATTTAAAGGTATGTGTGTTTTTAGTTGTGCATGCCAGTTGTGTGAATGTGAGTGCTTTTTAAATCTGGTCACATAAGAGTACCTTTATTTGATTGGATCTCTGTCAATCCAATCAGTGTGAGGCTTGTTTGTTTCATGGATTGGAGTGGTTGGTGGCAAAAAGTAAATAGAAAAGCAAGTGGGCCTGTGCAGCCACTGTAACCCAAATGATTTGATAAGGAAGTCAGGCATAAAGAATGGCCACACATTCATAAACATCATGAATTTCTGCCAGTAAGTACTTTTTCCTTCGCTTGAAAGAGAAATGGTTTAATTATTATTATTTTTTGTTTTACTTCCCTGCTAAGGCAAGTAACATAATAAGTTAATTAATAAGTAATTTGCTCCTTTGAGAGAGAAAGACATTAGATATTTGTGCCAATATCCTAATTTATTTGTTGTGTGTTTAAGAAAAATACGTTTGCAGGGTTAGGGTTAGGGAGGGTTAGGGATTTGGGCTAACATCAACAACAACAAATCGAGAAACTTTGTTCTCCAGAATAACAGGTGTATGTGTTTTCTGATCTGATGTTTTTATTGGCAGAGCATTATATTTTAGCACCTTTCCAAACCGTGAAGTGTAAATAGTGTATTGATCTCGAGTTAAAATAAGCACTTAAGAAGGTACAAAAATAATCATGGTCATGGTTTAAATCAAACACAGACTGTCTAAATGACAAAGCAGGTTGTTTGTTATCCAACCAAAAATGCAAGGTTTGCATAGGCAGTTAATATACTTATTTAAGTATGACAAATAACAAGTTTTAAGACAATGTACACTGTTTGAACAAAATTAGTTGTGAAGCGTTATCTCTCTTGTCAGAGTATGCTGAGGCTCAGGAAGTATGGTCTTCCACCAATTGGGGGTTCCATCTCCAGCCCCTGCAGTAAATATGTCGAAGTGTCCGTGGGCAAGAAACGGAACCCCAAATTGGTCCCGATGGCATTGATAACAAGTTTTGAATTTGTAAAAAAAGAACTTGGGGCGGTTGTGGCTAAGGAGCTAGAGCTGTCGTCCCCCAAACAGAAAGTCTGTAGTTCAATCCCTAGCCCCTGCAGTCAACATGTCAATGTGTCCTTGGGCAACATTCATTCCTCCCAATGGCATGGCCTAGGGTGTGTTAGTGTTAAAGAGGCCCTATTTTGATTTTGGGGGTTTCCTTTTCCTGTAGTGTGTTATATAGGGTTGTAGTGCATGTAAATGGTCTGCAAAGGCTCAAATCTCTGTGTTGCATCCAGAGGGAGTTTCTCTCCCACACTCGCCCCCCCTGCCTAAAACGCCTTGATTGTTTGCATCAGTAACATAATGTCATCACTTTGTACCACTTCTGTTGGCTAGCACTCCAACACATTGTAAGTGATAGGCTAAGGAGCAGGATGTTTCTGACAATGGACCAATTGGTGGACCAATCACAACAGAGCCGGCCAGCTAACCAATCAGAGCAGACTGGGCTCTGTTTTCAGACAGAGGGGGGAAAATAGGTGCTGCAGTACAGGCAGTATGAGAAGAATAAAGAGCTTTTTGAACATTATAGCATGGAGACAAGTCACAGTAGAGACACAACACACAAATAGGAACCTGAACATTTGCATAATAGGGCCCCACATTTGTATGAATGTGTGTGAAATGGGCAATGTTGTATTAAAAAAGTGCTTTGAGAGGTCACGAAGACTGGAAAAGCACTTTATGTATGCAGTCAATTTACATTAGAGTATTTGTACACCCAAGCTTCTTGCAGTGCTTCTTGCTTATTAGCAATACTAAAAGAGGTGTTTGAACAAAAGACTTCCACTGTAATTTCTCTAAAAATATTTGTTCTAATCCTCCTACTGTAGTTGTGTCTTTTCATGCTCACTTGACGGGGAAATCAATGGTCAGGGTCAGGTACACAACAGCTTCCATCGGGTGGACTTTCAGTGCCTTCCTCAAGGACTCAACATCAGTGTGACTCTTTGTTGATGGAAAACAGATTGAATCCAAACGCTATGGTTGAGGGACATTTATCCTTTCACACGTAAAGGATGCACGTTAGTCCTTTTTGTAGTTTGAAGAAGATGCACTGGCTTTAGAGAAAAAAAACTGGGCAGTGAATCCAACGTGGCCATTTGACTCTGAATAGACTGCAGTGCCATAGCCCTTCAAAGAATAATTCATAATTTAAATAATGTATTGCTTTTAAATGGTATATCTCCATTATATGCTGTCACAGTAACGATATGTGGAAGTGATCATTTGTCAATCAAGAATTGAAGTTATCTGCAGATCTCACAAAGTCCTGTAATGTGTTTAATTTATTTACTGTCAGTCAGTTTGTGCAAGTAGGTGTCATATTTTATCATTTTTTCTCAAGCAGTGGATGTTTCAGAGGGACACTCATTAACATTTTAGAGGACTTGGTGGTTTGTTATCATTTGATCCCATGGATACAAGTATGTTTCCAATTCTCTGCCTGTCTTGGATAATCCTGCTGGTCTCCCCCCTCCCCCCCTCATTTTAGCTCCACCTGTCCATCAAGGACAGCGTCTCTCCTCCCTCTTACTCTTTCATTTTCTGTCACTTTCTCTCTTGAGAACATTTAGAAGAAATTGTTCTCTCAAACCGCCCACACTCCATCTCGTCACTGCCGTTGCCTCCGTTTCTCTAACATGAAAGAAAATCCACCTACATTCTTTTCCTTTTCTCAAATTCTCTACATTTTCAGTTGTTCTCCCTCCCCTCCATTTCCCCAGCTCATCCACTGTTTTCATTCAACTCATCTATCGTTGTCTTTTGCCAGCTGTTACGGCTGGACGGCGAGGTATACATAGGACCCAAATGCAGCAACCCGTTGGTTGAATCAAACTCCTTTATTTATGGAAAAGCCCAGGCAAACCAAGTAAAGCCAGGCAAAACACAAACTTGTACGAACCAAAATCCATCCAACAACGCCAAGAATCTCACAAAGACTAACAGAAAAAGCAGAACCTAAATGCACACAGGACTAATCAAACGAACAAGACACAGGTGAGGAGGGAGGAGAACACACAAGGGCACAAGGTGAACACAACTGGGTAATCAGGCAGGACGGAACACAGAGACAGGAAGCAACAGGCAAGGCGGGGGAGGGGGGTGAACACTTTTCAAACTAAAACAGAAAAACAAAGACAGATCTAGACAGGACAAAATAAAACATAGCCAGATCGTGACACCAGCTCTATTTCCCCTCCCCCCTCCATTTCCTACTGGCCTTCCCATTTGCAATCTCTTTTAACTTCCATCATGGCTATTTTCTCTTCCTTCATTTCTTATGCATCTTAAAGTGGACCCTGTTATGCTTTTGGGGGTTTTCCCTTTCCTGTAGTGTGTTATATGTCTTTGTGCCTGTAAGTGGTCTGCAAAGACTCAACTCCCTAAGCTCCCTCCAGAGGTAGCCCTCCTTTCTCCTTTCACAACTCTCCTTCTTTCTTATTCATCCTTCTTTTTCTTTAGCCAACTCTCTCTCCCTACCTCCCTGTCTCGCTATCTGTCCCCCCTCTGGGGTGACATCAGTCTGTTGCCATTCTCTCAATTATCATCATTGTGCCAATTAGGCGACGCGCTGCACATTAAAACTGCTCACCAATGGCAATCTTGATTTCTCCCCCAACGTTGTGTCATGTCACTCACACACAGACATACTGTACACGCAGACATTAGAGGCAAACACACACACATACACAAATGGAGTGCCTTGGGCTGTAAGTAAGAGAGCAAGCGTGATCAGGGACTTAGGGATGAGGAACGATAGAGAGATGAGGAATAGAAATCTAAAAAGAGTGAAAGGGAGATTAAAGAAGATATCATCCTGGAGGCAAAGATGGAGGACTAACCCCTCCATTCCACCAGGTCCGTCTGCGGCGCGTTATGGCTGCGCCATGGTTTTGGTCCGGCCTCCTCCGGCGTCATACCCTACCGGGTGTGTTTCAGAAGCATTTCAGAAGCAGAGCGTCTTGCCTGCCGGCTCGCAGTTTTTGTTGATTTGGACATATTTCCTGGACAGGCTACTTTGTACAAACAAAGTTAATAATAATTGTAATATCCCAGTTATAAACAACATGAATCAAAGAGATGTTGCTGTATTTTAGTGGTTAAATAAATGAATTCATCATCATAATTATTCTATATATATAATTTACACAGTGCCTGTAAACCGGAGGAGAACGCTGGCATTTCTCCTCCTACTTGAAAGACTACGGAGGGATAGGGTCTGCAAAATTAGTTCTCATTCATAACACTCCGTTCGATGTCTCACTATGGGATGCGCCTCAACGCATATGCACCAGAAGCATCAATCTCATTACGCCAATCCTGATTGGCTGGTGATCTTGACGCCAACGTCAGGGAATCCACCAACCCTATAAGTAGCTTGCGCCACGACGCAGGCGTCATTCAAACACCTCTTCTCGCTTCGGAGCACATCTCGAGAAAGATCAGTAGCTAGCTAGCTTAACGGTCCACAGACTGATTTACGAAGCTAACCTTCGGTCGACGGGCGCTCGCCAGCTACTTTTGCTTCGCACGGGAATTCACTTTATTAACACTCCAGTTAATATCAGAATCTACCCTGCCGTTTTTTTCCAACGGATAACGGTAAGGTTTTTGGATTTTTTCCCGCAAACGGTAACACGCCTGTTGCTCGTTTGTCCTTTCTACGCTGCACCAAGGCTAGCTAAGATGGACTCTTCCCTCCCTCACACCAGAGGAGACGGAGTGTCGGAGGCTCGGCTCTGCGGCTGCGGGCTAAAGATATCGAGTACTGACTCACACCAGGTCTGCTCGTCTTGCCTCGGGCTGCAACATGCCCAGGAGGCTATCGACACCCCCGGCGCGTGCGGGCATTGTTCCCGCTTTACCGCCAAAAGTCGCCGCCGGCGGCTAGCGCGCCAAGCTAGCATGCCGGTCCGAGACCTCCCCATGCCTGTAAACTCGCCGGACGGCGAGCAGGGCATGGTGGCGACCGCCACGGGTGCCGGGTCCCGCGCTGTGTCAAGCTGGGACTCGGTGGCGGCGACAGCCGCGGGAAGGGGGCCCCGTGCTGTGTCAAGCTGGGGCTCCCAACTGGACCTCACCATGGCCTCACCCGCGGAGGATGTCCTGGAGCTGGACTATGAGGAGGAGGAAGAAGAATACGCCCCGGAGTTTCTTCTTTCCGACTCAGACGAGGGCGAAGATGACATCTTCGTCTCGTCTGCCCAGGCTGCCAAGCCTGGGGCCATGTCTGCCTCCCCGGGCGAAGACGAGCCACCGCTCCCCCGCCTCAGCATGGACCTGCAGGCCGTGTGCCAACGCGCTGCATCTAAGCTGGACATCCCCTGGCCTGAAGCGGCCAGAGAGCCCTCCAGGTCTAGATACGAGGGAAAGAACTTGCCCCAAGCCGCGAGGCTGACCAGGCAACTTCTCCCCGTATTTCCAGAGCTGCTGGACGAGGTGTCGGTCTCCTGGAGAGACCGCCCCTTCAGCAGCAAGGCCCCAATCCAGGGAGCCTCCTCTCTGGACTGTGAGGGCATGGAGAAGCTCGGGTTACTCCGCATGCCTCCTATGGAGCCGCTTGTGGCAGCCCACCTCCAACCGCGGGTGTCGGCGGCCCCGAGCCGGAACCCCACACTGCCGACAAAGTCGGACCGGTTCCAGTCCGCAATGACTGAACGGGCCTACAAAGCGGCTGCTTTGTCCGTCAGGGCGCTGAATGTCTCCTCCATGCTAACCGCGTACCAAGCGGAGCTGTGTGCGGACATGACGGTGAAGCCTGAACCGGCCGTGTGGGAGGAGATCATGGCGATCACATTTGCCTCCGCGTACAGCGCTGTTCAGTCCAGGCCACAGGCAAATCGCTAGGGATGATGGTGGTGCAGGAGAGAGCCAGATGGCTGAACCTGACAAACCTCCCCGACCGGGAAAAGGAGGACGTGTTGGACATGCCAATCGTCCCTGAGGGCATATTCGGCTCCGCTCTTGCCTCCATGCAACAACGGTGTGAGGCCAAGAAGAAGGAGGATGAAGCTCTCCAGCTTTGCCTCCCTCGGTAAGCCCAGCCGCCGCCCCCAACGGTCCTGCGACGGACCTTCTCCCAGGCTACCCCGCACTCGGCCCTGTTCAAGGTCCCGAGATGGCAGAAGCCACAGCCCGCCCCCGGTCTCCCACCGAGACACGAGGCGCGGACGAATTGGCCAAGAAAGTCCCCGGTCCCGGCAGCAGCCACACAGGCGCCGCCGACCCAGACTTTCAGTCACCAGGCGAGGAAGAAGAAGAGGGCAGCCTGACAGCCTTCCCTCCCCCCCTCGGGGAAAGGGCTGGAGGTTTCCTGTTCTCTTTCAGCCCTGGATCGTGTTCCACACGTATCCAGCACCCATGTGTTTCCGGGGGACAACCACGCTCCCGCCTTCCCGCCGCCTCGGGTGATGACTGCACGTCATCCTCCAGTTCGCGCCATGAGGGAAGCAGACTTCACAACACTGACAACAGTTCCTGCCAGTCGTTCAAGTCACACAAACACACACAAGGGTCTAAAAATAAAATGTTTGCCACTGTTGCTTCCAGGCTTAAAGCCAAGGGCACAGTCGAAAATATTAAAAAGACAAATAATAATGTCAATAAACAGTCAGGTGACTGCCCCGCTTCTGAGAGTGGCTATGAACGCCTCTCTCGGAATGCGGACGGTGGCCGGGTCTGTGAACGCACCATCACCGCGCGCATGCGCAGTGTCAACCGAGGTTGTCACCCTAGAGCGCCACCGTGTTCAGACACTAGAGGGCGCCATAACACAACCAATGCGGTCACAGGGTGCAGACAACAGAGATATGGTGACATCCCCGCTCGCTCTGAGGAGCGAAAGGTGGAAAATGCTCACATGCTCTGCTTGGGTTTTCAAGACGATATCACGGGGCTACAGACTCCAATTCGCTGTCACCCCCCCTCGCTTCTCGGGCATTGTGCAATCACATGCCCGGGGAGCGTCGGCTCACATTCTAGAGCAGGAGATTCTCTCGCTACTAGAAAAGAAAGCCATATCCATCGTACCCTCCAAACGGAGTCAGAGCGGCTTCTATTCCAAATATTTCCTCGTTCCCAAACGGGGAGGGAATGGAATTCGCCCCATCCTAGATTTAAGGGCTCTGAACGGGTATCTCAGAAAATACAAATTCCGGATGCTCACTCACACATCCCTACTGCGTCTCGTGCGTCAGGACGATTGGTTCACATCAATCGACCTGAAAGACGCGTATTTTCACATCCCAGTATATTATCCACACAGGAAATATCTGAGGTTCGCTTTTCAGGGTGTCTGTTACGAGTACAGAGTGCTTCCCTTCGGTCTGTCTCTCAGCCCACGGGTGTTTGTGCGATGTACGGAGGCAGCAATAGCCCCGTTAAGACAACAGGGGATTCGCCTGGCAACCTATTTAGACGACTGGCTCCTTCTGGCACAGTCGGAGCAGGAGGCTATTATGCAGACGAATATCCTCATGAAACACCTGCTCGACCTGGGTTTTGTAATAAACACAGAAAAGAGCATGTTGTCCCCAGCCCAGTCGGTGCTCTTCCTGGGCTTACGCCTGAGCTCGGTGTCCTTCACAGCCCGCCTGTCAGCGGAGAGAGTGAGAGCCTTCAGGGCTTGCCTCGCTCGTTTCCAGCCACGCAAATATGTTCTCTTCAGATCGTGTCTGCGGTTACTGGGGCTCATGGCGTCAGCCATCCTACTAGTACGTCTGGGCCGCTTACACATGAGGGAATTTCAGCGCTGGGTAGCTGCCCTCAGACTAAACCCCGCGCGTCATGGCGCGCGGAGAGTGATGGTCACTGTGCACTGCGTAACGGCGCTACGCCACTGGCTGCACCCGACTTTCCTGGTGCGAGGCGTGCCTATGGGTGCTGTCTTATCGCGGAAGGTGGTCACCACGGACGCATGTCTGACGGGCTGGGGGGGCATATACGAAGGTCGACCTGTGAGGGGTCTCTGGAGCAGAGACCTCCAACGGTCACACATAAATTGTCTGGAGCTCTTAGCGGTGTTTCTCACCCTAAGACGCTTTCTGCCTTCTCTCAGGGGACATCATGTCCTCGTGAGGACAGACAACACGACCACGATATCGTATATAAACCGCCAAGGGGGTTTGCGTTCTCTACAGTTACACATGCTGGCACGCAAACTGATCTTATGGAGCTGCGGACTTCTCCTCTCTCTGAGAGCGACACACGTACCGGGAGTGATGAACCTCGGGGCAGATCTGCTGTCCAGAGGTGCACCACTGTACGCAGACTGGACTCTACATCCAACGATTGTGAGTCAGCTGTGGGTGCGTTACGGCCGGGCCGTGGTAGATCTGTTCGCATCAAAAGAAAATGCTCAATGTCAGCTGTTCTTTTCAATGCGCGATCTAAATGCACCGTTAGGCGTGGACGCGCTCGCGCACGTTTGGCCCCCGGCCCTTCTGTACGCGTTCCCACCCCTGGCTCTAATACCTCCAACTCTGGCCAGAGTGAGAGAACAACGCCACACACTGATCCTGATAGCTCCACACTGGCCTGCAATGTACTGGCTGGCGGAGCTATATCAGCTGCTGTGCGGACAGCCGTGGCAGCTCCCGCTACACAGGGACATACTATCTCAGGCGGGGGGGATGATTTTTCACCCACACCCAGAGCACCTGGCGCTATGGGCCTGGCCCGTGAGTGGTATAACCTGAGTACAGTGGGGCTCCCTCAGGAAGTGATAAACACTATTCAGAGTGCAAGGGCTTCCTCCACCAGGTCTCTCTATGACTGTAAGTGGAGGGTGTTTGAGGAGTGGTGTCTTCAAAAGAAACACATCTCTTTTCAATGCCCTGTCGGTGTGATTCTATCATTTCTACAGGATCTGATTGATAAACACAGAGCTTTCTCCACGATCAAAGTGTACCTGGCTGCTATTGCCGCATGCCATGTGGGCTTTGGGGGAAAGACGGCTAGTCAACATCCCTTGGTCTGCCGTTTTATGAAAGGGGCTCGCCGGCTCCTCCCCGTTTCCAGGTCATTGGTGCCCCTGTGGGACTTGACAGTGGTTTTAGATGGGCTCGCTCGAGCTCCATTTGAACCCCTGGAAGACGCTGACATGAAGCACCTGTCACTGAAGACAGTGTTGTTACTGGCTCTGGCATCTGCCAAACGAGTCAGTGATATTCACGCGCTCTCTGTGCATCCTTCGTGTACTCAGTTTGCCCCGGGGCAAACGAGAGTATTGCTGAAGCCCAACCCGGCCTTTGTGCCTAAGGTGGTTGGCTCATGCACTCCCATTGACCTTGAGGCATTTCCTTCACCGCTAGGTTCCTCTGGGGAACAGCGGCCGAATTTGCTTTGCCCGGTTCGTGCTTTGCGCACTTATATGGACAGGTCGAAAGAGTTTCGGTGCAATGACCAACTCTTTGTATCTTGGGCTAACCCTCATAAGGGCAAGCCCGTTACCAGGCAACGGCTCTCCCACTGGATTGTGGAGACGATTGCTCTGGCTTATACGAGTCAGGGTTTGCAGACACCAACGGGCCTGCGCGCTCATTCTACTCGTGGATTGGCTACATCCTGGGCTTTGTTCAAGGGTGTTTCCATTCAAGACATTTGTGCAGCAGCGAGCTGGTCCTCGCCGCTCACTTTTGTCCGCTTTTACAGGCTAGATGTTTCTGCTCCAAGTGTGGCCCGCGCAGTGCTGGGCCCCGTATTGGGACAGGGTTCTACCTGTTAAGTTCTGTTTTTGTGTTGGTGATTTTCGAGATAAGCATGTCTGGCAATGCGGGAGTCTCAATATCCCATAGTGAGACATCGAACGGAGTGTTATGAATGAGAACTATAGGTTACTTACGTAACCCCAGTTCTCAGAGTAACATGAAGTGAGATGTCTCACCTGACGGCCCTTCTTGCTGAGGCGAAGCGAGAAGAGGTGCTTATTTTGAATGACGCCTGCGTCGTGGCGCAAGCTACTTATAGGGTTGGTGGATTCCCTGACGTTGGCGTCAAGATCACCAGCCAATCAGGATTGGCGTAATGAGATTGATGCTTCTGGTGCATATGCGTTGAGGCGCATCCCATAGTGAGACATCTCACTTCATGTTACTCTGAGAACTGGGGTTACGTAAGTAACCTATAGTTTGTGTGTGTGTAGATATGCTATATATGCTCTGAACGTTCCACTTCATGCCTGCCCGACCTTACGTTACGGCTGCACCGCGTCAAAAATAGGATTCATCCTAATTTTAGAGGAGCATCCCAGAATAATGTCTTTATCATGGTTGCAGAAAAGTTTGAACCAAGTCCACCAAATGAAATGACAACGAAAGATTGTTTGGCAAGGTTCTTTAGTCAGGTGCAGTCTTATCGTGGAGAACAGTATTCTTTGAACTTCATGGCAGTTTAACAAAGTCCAACAATATAGTAATGGTATTCTCAATGTAATGTGGAAGAACATCGACTGTCACTGGAGCCAACTGTTTAAGGTTCAAATGTTGACATACGTGAGGCTATAGTGATCCCTATGTATTGGAGGCACAGAAAAAAACATGAAATACAGCAAGGGAAATTCAGGTACAATTCTACAAAGAGCAGAATAAGAGACAGACCAATGAGGCAGCTATGGGGAGGGAGGAAAGACACTAAAGTGCAAAAGGAAGTGCGGAGAAAAGTGAATAGAGAGGAGAGACGGAATCGGTGGAGGAGAAACGCATAGGAGGAAAAATATTGGGAGAAATGGGGCGATAAATGGCACAAAACAAAAGGAAATGGTTGCACCCAGGAAAAAACATGGCCTACTGCACTGTGAGAAATGCAGCCAGACACCTTTCTTGACAGGTAAAAAGCCTCAGGGGTTGCACAAGGTATTCTGACAAACAACGTCAGTCACACACAAACCCCCCGACACACACACACCAGCAGCCTCAGAGTGCAGATTTAGGTGGATGTAGAAGGAATATTTTACCAACTGAGAGGACATGTCAATCACTATGCACTCAGCTGACTTGAAAATCCGTGATGCACTTTTACTCTGTTTGTGTTTGTGAGTTTGTCTTTCTCACATTGTGGGCTTCATAACATGTTAGCACAGTCTCAGAAAGGGTGGTCCCCTATTTGTATTTTCTGGTTGGGTACCCCCACAATGTATTGGGTTATACAGTATTTGTCTCAATAATATTTGTGTGAACATGAAAATGATTTGTGTAAATGTGTGATTTGTAAATGTAAAACACCTTCCACAAATGCATTCAAAATATTTTCAAACTCGCAAAAAAATGTGCAAATGTAAAACAGATCTGAAAATACGCAAAATGTTTTCACAAAAAAAAAAAGATCTGTGAATACTATAATTAGTTCACAAATAAACCAAAGGAATGTGTGAGTCTCTCTCTAACATTGTCAACTTTCAATCAAGCATTTGTGAATCCATTTTGTATTTGTCGACCAAAACTGTGTTTGTGGATCTCAAATCTCTGCTTGTGGATCGTCTTTTTACACACACAGAGTTTTGAGACAAATTTTCCGCCGGACTCGGCTAAAATCTGCTCGTGTCACTCTGTTATTTTCGGAAACCACGTGATGGCCTGCTGATGACGACATTTCCGCATTTTACAAGTTTGTCTTAAAACTCCGTGTGTAAAAAGACGATCCACAAGCAGAGGTTTGAGATCCACAATCGCATTTTTTGTCGACAAATACAAGATGGATTCACAAACGCCTGATCGAAAGTGGTCAATGTTAGAGAGGGACTCACAAATATATTTTGTTTATTTGTAAACTAATTATAGTATTTACAGATCTTTTTTTGTTGTTGTAAAAAGAGTTTGCATATTTTCAGATCTGTTTTACATTTGCACATTCTTTTGTGATTTTGCAAATCTATTGAATGCATTTGTGGAAGGTGTTTTACATTTACAAATCACACATTTACACACACACACAATTTGTATGTTCACACAAATATTATTGAGACAAATATAACCCCATAATGCCACTAAGACAATAATGTGTGTTTGAGAAGTGTGTGTCTGAGAAGTGTGTGCTGGTCTTGATAGTGAGGCTCACAACTTGTAAGGGTACTTTATTGATCCCAATTTGGAAATGTTTGCGTTGCAGTAGCATACAAAAACATGGCATTGCACATAATTAGAAATTAAACAGCATTAAAAAAGTAGAAAATATACAAGTTGACCATGAAGATAACAAATCTATAAACTGTCTCACAAATAAAATAAAACACTATTGAACAGTCAGCGCAGTCTCAGAAAGGGTGGTCTCAAAAGTAGATATTTTTGTCTTGTACTCCCACAATACCACAATGACAAGGATGTTTGTGTTTAGGGAGTGTGTGTCCGACACATGTGTGTTTGTTTTCATCACGTTGTGTGGCTTACATTATGTTTCGGAAAGGATTGTCCCCAAAATAGTGTTCCGTTGTGAACACCACAAAGACAACTACAAGTTGTTTACTAGATATAATTTATTTGTGTATATTTTTTAAGACTTTTTGTTACCAGAAAGAGCCGTAAGCTGAACTGGAGTTGTTGAGAAACAAATAGATAAAGTATAAGGACCAATAGTGTGATAGGTTGCTTTGGAACCGTAGCAGCTAATAACAATTTCCAGAAGTCAGAAAGAACACACCAATGGTTTGAAATCTTGCCTGTCAGTCAGAACACTGACCCTCTGACTGCCTGGTGATACGAGAGAAAGATAGAGCCAAAGAGCCGGGAAGATGGGAAGATAGATAGACGGAGAGAGACCGCTCACCCACACAGCAGCTGCATCTCCCAAACACACTTAGTATTCCCGTCAGGCTCGACAAAGTTAACTACTACACACAGAGACACACACACACACACACACACACACACACACACACACACACACACACACACACACAGAGACACACACACACACACACACACGCGCACACACACACACACACACACACACACACACACACACACACACACACACACACACACACACACACACACACACACACACACACACACACACACACACACACACACACACACACACACACACACACACACACACACACACACACACACACACACACACACACTGTGTCTCCAGTGTCTCCACCGTAAAAACTCCCCCCCTCTCTGGGTAGAGGCAGGGCAATAAATTGGCCTTACATTTATTAACTTTGCTTCTCGCAACCTCTTGAGGTGTAACCCATTAGCAAGCGCAAAGACGAGGCAGCGCACTTCAAAGTGCAAACCCTGAGCAGCCAGTCCTCTAAATGGACTGTAAATAGCCACGATAGGGCCAATTTTGAGGAAACACAAGTTACTGGTGCTCTGGGAACTGATCTTATACCCATGGTGGCTATTTGTAAGATATACACTACACTTATAATGGCAATCTCTGACAGGCCTATCAAAGATGTTGAAATGTGAGGCAATATTACTCCTGAGACCTTAAGGGATTTGTTATCACAGTTATTATTTCATTACATATGTACGTTGGTTTGTGTTCACAGAAGCAAACTGTTAGACATGGTCAATTACTGAATATGAACATCATGTATATGCACGCCTATTAGCCTACTATTGATGTAGTTTACAAAACATTGGAACTGTATGTCTCTTTATCAAGGTGCAATATTGTAATAATTCATGCAAAATCCTTACATATGACCTTTTTGCATTGGTGAATCAGCAAAATGTGTGGAAGCAATGGGTCTCAACAAAGACTTCAGTCATTCGGTAGAAATTCAACTGTAGGTTCCTACAATCAAATGATGCATTTATGATTAAAGACAGAGAGAGAATAAGATAAGGAAAAGAATAAAGCAGACGGAGTAAGTATTTAGTTAGCCCTTCATACAGACAGACAGAGATGGAGTGGAAGCAGGTGTGTTTAGTCTTGTGGAGAGATCCAGCCTAGAGGCTCACACCATCCATCATCCACTAACATTCATCTTCCCTGCTCTTTAACGTCACTTTAAAGCCAGCTCCATTCACAAACACATACCCAGGCAAGCACAACGAAAGGTACATCTGTAGAAACAAAATGGTAACTTATACTATTTTATGACAAAGTGAAAGAAACTAATTTAGCCACAGTATTTTTGAAACACTGAATAATAAACTGTATTCAGTTTGCCATGTGTCTCGTGACGATTTGACACTGCAGGTTGATGTCACATTGCAGTGACATTGTTCATCAATTGACATCATCAGCTTTGAGCATTGTAAGATGATTGTCTGGCTATCCTCTCATGTTTGTGTGTATGTGACAGCTGTCATTTAGTGAGGTGTGTTGTTGTGTGTCTTTCACATGCCGGACTAGTCACCAATTTGTCTTGACCAGGCTGAGAAAGAACAGGATATAGCCAGAGTCAAACCAAAAAGTGCAAATGTAAGAGAACAGAACATTAGTTATTTGAAACATCAAACAACTAAGACACCGCTCCCACAGGGAAGAGAGACCACAAGGAGACTGGCCATGTGGTCCGAGTTGCTCGTTGATAAGGCCACACCTAACAGGCCCTGAGGGGAACACACAACAACAGACACGCAACAACAAGCCCTGCTAAACTGGGAGGGCAGTCGCAATAAGATAAGATAGGATAGACCTTTATCAATCCCCGTTGGGAAATTCAGGTTTTAAAGCGGCAAAAGGATAAGAGTGAAACACAGGACAGAACAGATAATAATCCACACAAATATAATAAGAACAACAATTTGAGTACACATGTTAAATACAGTATGTTTTACCTCATATAACACCAATATGAGGTAAAATACTGATCACTGAATGTACATATTAAACAAGTATGAGTGAAGGTAGTGTGCAGAAGCATCATGTATAAGCGTTACACTGTTGCTTTTTAACTCAATTCCTAAGATAATATTCATATTCTACTGTCATCTCCGATATCAAAATACAACTTAAAATAGGCCTTGTAGAATATTTCAACTCTTTAAACAGGTAATTTTGTTTCCATGTCGTCAAAAAAAAAAAGAAAGCTGAATGGAATATGATCTTAAATGGCATAATTTAGCAGAACATAAATGTACATTAGCAGTCCCTTGGAAGGGACTTTGTTCAAAAGCCAAAGTGACAGTGTCGGCAGCTGCGGCAGTTATCATCTTTGATGAAGACAAATGGCCCAACATGTGACGGAGGCCAATCTGCGACTGACAAGCGCGTTAGATACGTACACTTACTGGTGACAGCCCGTCATGGAGGAAGAAAAGAAGAAAAGACAGGAGCAGTGAAGGAGTGAAAAGAGCTGGAATAAAGAAAAGCACACGCCTCTTCAGGTGATGACAGGCCATCAGAATGAGAATGACATAAATGGTGGAACCACTGGAACCTTGTTTTACTTTCTATATAAGCGTCTATGTATTCAGGATAAATGATCTAATAAGTGTCTAACACAATAGGTTATTGATCCTAATATTAAGAATGTTTTGTACACATGTGTTTTGAGACTTATAAAGCTGGTCATTGTATTGCATAAAAGGAAAACATAAGAAACTAATAACACGGTCCCATGGTCTCATTGATCATCTTTAAAGACTAGCGTGTGGATACTCTAAGCCTTTAATCCATATTGGTTTAGCATGTTTTGCCCCATTAACCACAGATTGTATATTCTTTAAGTTATTTCTGACCATTATCTTAACCGTCCCATATGATTTGAAACGATTACCGTATTTTCCGGACTATAAGTCAACAAATGTATCGTTAAGAGAAAAAAGACATATGTAAGTCGCTTCAGTGTATAAGTCGCATTTATCCACTGAAGTATTCATCCTATGTGTCGCTGTTAAACACAAGAAAACGCGACTTATAGTCCGGAAAATACGGTACATGGATTCAAGACATTTGTTACCCTGTTAATACACAGTGTTTTTTTTGTGAATTCATTTTCTCAAATTGTAGTTGTCAACTAAATACTATGTTGACAAGCGTCAGAGCTTGTTTGTATGCACCCCAAAATACCTTTGAAGAAGGTCTACCTGGCAAAGAGACCCTGTGTTAGACAATAATGGATTAGCTAAAATCAATATTATTGATAACCTACTACACGATGATTGGTAAAACTTGACATTAAATAAAACAAATGGTCTCCTGGTAGGAAACTGCCATTATGCTGTAGAAAGTCTCCCCAATTAAAGTTGTAACAAATTGTTGAGAACTTGCAAAATCACAGTCATATGCTGTGTCTTAATTTGGATACTTCACTTCACTGCCATGCCATGCACTGTGCACATTTCGACTGGATAGTGTTTTCTCAAATTGCACCCTGCTGGTGTGCCCTCACTGGAAGTGATGACCGTTGCTGTTAGCTAGCTAGCTGACGAGCAGCATTACAGACTGCTGAATTAACTCATAATTAATGATGGCTTATTTTGCCTGTAGTGGTACGTTTACTAAATATTGAAAAAATAACACACGTATAACTTTTATTTGTGTAGTACTGAGTTAGCCAAAGCAACCATTGTCCCGCTGGTTCTTCAACTTGCATTTCGGAGCCAATATGGAGGTCTTTGTGGTTGAAAAGTATGCCACTTCTTGGAATGTTATAAGTGCACCATCCGTTTGTGTGCTTTTCTTGGAGTGATTACAATTTGCCTAAAGACTGTGTCTGTCTTTCTCTTCTCTCTCCAGGAAACCAAAATCAACTGTGTCCGCCTGGCTAACAAAGGTATGAGCACCCTTCCATTGATACTCAGCTTGCTCTTATTGTACAGACAAAATAATATTACTTATATCTGTTTAATTTAACCTAGTAGCGAATTGACCCCCGGATTAGTGTCAGAATGTTGTATTAGATGAGATAAACACACACACATATCCACAGGTAAACCCACAGACTCTAGGCCAGGCTACTCCACATCCTTACCATGTGATCATGCATGATACCGCTGCATTGCATTCTCTCTCTCCATCTCTTTTCTCCTAATCTGTCTCCTTCATTGCCCTCCTCTGCTGCACATTATCCCACTTTTTCATCAATCCTGCTCTCTCTTTTTTGATCTCATCCTGCATCCGTGTTGCTCATCAGTGTATAAAGTGGAACATCAGGGCCATTACATACCGATTGACCGCCTTCATTAAACCCGATGGATGGAGGCTCAAGCGTTAGCTCCAGAACCCATTTCATCCTATTCTGTTTTGCTTTCCCCATGTCTCCCATCTGTATTTGCTGCTCATCTCCGGCAAATACACCAATTTGTGTGCCAGGCAATGTGCTTCGAAAGCTTTTCAGCTCGCTATTGATTTTCCTCACCTCGTCTCTTTTTTCTATTTTATTTTTTCATCTGCATCAAACATTGATTTGATTTTTCCTCATCTTCTTTCTCTGTTCTATGTCTCTCGCTCACTTATTATTTCTCGTCTGCATCAAGCATTTTATTGCTCATCATACATCACTTCTTTATTTCTTGCTCTATCCAATCAGTATGGAGGAAAGTATTGTTGGTGGACGTCTACAGTGTGTGTAGACCCTGCTTTGTGTCCGTCTGCATGTGTGTGTGCTTGGAAAAAGACATGCTTTTAACTTTGTGGCTGTCTTTCATATGACAAAATTCTAAATTCTTAAGCTGTGTCAGTAATTTGGGAATAATTAAGGTTTAGCCAAATACGCATCTTTCTGAGGCAGAGAATATCAGTTTAATTAACGCTAAGAGCCAAACCACATGCTTTTGGTCAGGTTAGAAACCTTTTAGGTTAGCAGAAAAAAGAATAGGGAGATAACATTTTATATCATGTCCTGCCCTATTGCTACTTACTTAAAAAAAAAAGTTCAAATTGTATTTAGATTGAACTTTAATTTTCAAGTAGCCTAAACCATGTTAGCTTATATTACGCTATGTAAGTATTTGGGCTGCTAAGATGATGATGATGTGCTACCACCTGTTTATACCAGTACCAAGGCTACAGTAAGGCAAGGGTAGTCTACTTTTACAGCACATTTCAACACAAGCCAATTCAAAGGGCTTTACAAAAACATAAAAAGCATTAGATGTACTGTACATTCAAATGGGTGGTGTCAATTGATCCCACAACATTTCAACCACTGTTTTAAATCAGTACATACTCATTAAATTGTGGGTAACCAAAGCGACAAACTTCTAGTTGACGCTGCTTTGCCAAATCAAAACGCACAATAAAACAGGCCCAACCATACATGTATCGAAAGTTCAAATGTTTCCTTAATTGCTCATCATAAAAATGTGTTAACACACACAGAGATATCCTGATTAAGAACATGACTCTAGGAACTTAACTGTTGCAACGCCATATAGCAGTAGACTTGATCATGTATTACTGATTATTTGCAATTCCTTACTGTCTACCTAGCTTAACCAACTGATGTTGAATTCAATCATTGAGATTACTTCAAGACTCTGCATCTGAGAAATAATAGTAGAATATAAAGATGTTATATTGACCTTTTCTTTAATGGCTAATGGTTGACTACAACCCTGTCACCATTCAAGCCATGTACAGCTAAATGAAGCCACATCATTGATATTTGCTAAAGCTACTTTAACCTTTTTTGATCCGATTTCCACTGATCAGATGTTGTCCCTGGTTCATCTGAACTTTTGCAGCTGAACCCAGAAGGCCAGATTGTGTCTTTACTCCCACTTTGCCAAGCCACAAAGTTCACATTTGTATTCTTTCAACCATCACCTCATTTATTCCCTCCTATCTTTATTTTTATGAACCCGTCAAGCCAGGCTGACACACTCAACACACTCAAATGTTAATCCCCCTACACATCTACCACACCTGCCTTCACTGACTCACTCCTTGGAAAAACATTTTCACCACCAGCACATTTATTAGGTGATGGGCCAGTCAAGAAGTTAGTGACGTTTATGTCCTGGCAACAATCATATCCCACTTCACATCTTGAGTGCTAGTTGTAATTGATTCTAATGTTCTAGTGCTGTCTCTCACCACTGCAATTTCTTTCTCCTCTAAGACAGATTGTGCAATTGAAAAGAGCTGAATGAAATGCATAAAGAAAAGCTATACGTCCTTTTTTCTTAGACTTTTTCTTCTTTCTTTTCTTTTTCTTTTTCTGTTGTTTGTTTTCTCTCCCTCCCTCTCTCTCTCATGCTGTCTGGCGGGGACGTGCGGCCCTTGGCCTTAGTGGTAATAGGTAGGGGACAAATAACAACGCCGTACATTCTAGTCATCCCAAGCGAAGGTGATTATTGCTTCATAGGCAGAATATTTTCTTCCCTATGTTATATTCTTCATCACAGTACAACCATGAACACGAACAAAACCCTGTTTCATATTGGTTGTCCCCCTCCTTTCCCCCCTCCCTTTGATTCTTGAATTGTATCAGTTTTTGCCTCTTTTCTTTTGTTTCTTCTTCTCATAACCATCTTACTGCATTTGTTTGCATGTCTGCTTCGCTTCAAGTGTTGCTGGCTGTGTTTGAACCTCTTCTCTCTCTGCCTTGCATACACACATACACAAGCACAAACACACACAGTGTGAAACCATGCTGTGCCATGCTTGGTTATTAGCCTGAATATGACGACATTAAGCATTGTATATTTCTCATAAAAGGGAAATACTGCAAATCAATCAACAAGAAAACATGAGACTATGATCTTACATTGTCTTTGGATCCCTTTTATCTCTGGGAGAGTGACTATACACAAGCCATTTACTGTAAGCATGGTCTCATTATTGCATGTTTGATAATCCATGAGTGATTCGTAAAAACAGAAACATATGGCGGATGTGAAAACAATGGCTGATGGTGATTCCCTGTAAATAGCATTAATGGTTACACCCCTTCACACACAGACACACATACCCAACATGCCTATGAGTGATTTGCTTTTACTTCTCTGTCTTAGTTTTTCCTCACTAATATACCATAGCCTTAAACATATGGTGTTTGTCATTAGAATGCATTTAAAATAGTTTGATATACACATGCGTACACGTAACAATGTGACATTTTGAAAGGCCATGATTTTAAGAAAAATGTGTCCTTGTTGACACACTGCACCTTCACATTATATTCCTTGATGGACATTTCAAATGACTTGTTTCGTCCATTGGAGGTTTGGTGGAAGCCACATCTCAAGTGGCACCAAAGGTAATATGGATAATTTGCCCCTTAAGCACTTATCTGAACTGTTTATGTGTAATTTTCACTAATTTGTGAGGGCACATATTCAATCTGTATTGTTTATATAGTGGATTGACCCCAAATGCTGGGTTTTGCCCTCAACTGAACTCATTCATACAACGAAAAATACACTGAACCAAAATCAACTGTTTTTTTTCGTTATGTGTATTAGAAAGGATTGGCCTAACATCTTAAAGAAAATACGCTTCATGTTTATTCCTCTCAATATTCATCAGGATGATATTTAAACATTTGACCTTCATCGCCATACTGTACTGTAAGGCATTTTAATACATACATGGGTTACATTCTAAAATAAGCTATCAAACCTTTGACAGAAGTGACACCAACATTGCAATTCAGCAATTCCTGAAAAAAATCAATTACATACATTTTAAGACCACACGACCTTATGAAAATGAAACGAGTGGACAATCTTAGCCTCCACATGTTATTAAAACAGAGAAGCAAAAAACTGGATTGTATTGTGCAATGCAGATGCAGTATGTGTCAGCAGAATATGAATGTCATTCAATACAACAATCATAATGTTGACTTAAACACTATGAACACAACAGGGAATCAGTCAACAGCAAGAATACTCGTAAACTGCTGTCACAGTTCTTTGTCAATAATATGAGATGACTTCGCATGAATACAATAACACGTATTGTCCTGAGGGAAATTGAGGTTGAAGGTCCAGCACAAATAATGATGCACAACTGAAGACAATAGTGAAACCCTATATTGAATAATTATAGATTGTATTTATATGAACCACGGTCGCTTACCTCAATGCAGATGCACACAAAACAATCTCCGCCGCAATACAATGGCATTTCCTTGAAATGCTAAGAACCATACTTTTTATACCAATGATTTCACAAATTAAGACATATGATATGATTGCATTCATTGTGTTTAGTTTTCTACACTCACTATTTGGTAATAGTCCTGGATAGAACTTACTCTGTAAGTAACATACACCACTTGTCTTTCACCTTGTCCATTCTCATTCAGACCTAAACCATTGAGAGTAGCTACTGTAACTCACTCTTTAACACACTCAATATAGACTAAACACATTGCAGGTTAAATGAATTGGTTCTACTTTGACACTCTGAGATTGAGACACCTTCAGTTCAATCAGTATTATCAGTCAATTAGAAAGTGGAATTTGTTGGAGCTTATTCCCCCTTCAGCAGCCTGTAAGCTCTCCAAAAGTGTTAAATGGGCGATAACCAGTACAAATAAGAAAGATAGTTGTGTAAATACATTATATTTTGACTGAATACAACCCTTAACATTTTTGACCAGATCAGATTGATTTGAATGTGAAACAAACACAGCCCGGCTTTTATACCACTCTACTTCTGTGCGGTGCTAGTCCCACTTCGTTCATCTGCTCTGCTTCAGTCCTTCAGAAACGTACATTGCAGCTATTAAGAAAATACAATAAAAAGCTTATCACATATAGGCACATACTGTAGGTACATTGTCCCATCTCCATTAAAACATTGTATAAAAGCCAAACATCTGCCGTGAATTTGTACAGCAATGGCTTAAAACATACTTATATTCTGTACCATGTTGATATGACTTCAGAATAGTATCCTGAACAAAAACAATTGCAGATGTTCTGATTGAACATTCACTGAATTCTGTATTTTTCCATAATGCTATGGCAGTAATACAATCTTGTTAAAGTCAGAAAACAATCACGATTGGCTGAGAACATAGCAATTAAAATAATAATATAGTGTACTGTTTCTCAAATATCAATGATAATATTGGCATCCATGTCCTTTAAAATATAATGTAATCATGTATGAGCTATACTAAGACAGACATGAGTAATGTGACTGAAGCAATGATATTTCTTAGCCAGAGCATTTCTTTAGTTTTATGTTTCTACAGGCTGAAGGTGAATATACATATATATCATCATATTTAATCCATATGATTTCTTTTTTCACATTGTGGCAAAAGTGCAGCAGAAAGCATGCATTAATAAGTGAGACTTCTCCATCTGCAATGTTGGTATGCCCTGCTCGTGTTCAGGAGCATCAAACCCACCCCTTTTCATCCATACACTTGTATTATATGTCAACTGCAATTCCCATAACCATTAGTCCTGAGGTGGATTATAATTGGTGTACAGAGTTGTGTTGTAACTGACTCTGGCGCTGTGCAATGCTGATGCAACATGTGGATTCCTATCTCTGTGTGTGTGTGTGTGTGTGTGTGTGTGTGTGTGTGTGTGTGTGTGTGTGTGTGTGTGTGTGTGTGTGTGTGTGTGTGTGTGTGTGTGTGTGTGTGTGTGTGTGTGTGTGTGTGTGTGTGTGTGTGTGTGTGTGTGTGTGTGTGTGTGTGTGTGTGTGTTTGTGTGTGTGTGTGTGTTCCCATCATCACTGAGTGCTGGCTGCTACGTTTGCTCACTGAATTTGCAACAGATTGAGTCAGACTGTAAAACAGAAACAATCTTCTCGTGGGTGGGTGTATATATGTCTTTGATGTGACAGAGCACAATACTAGAGGTGGAAATAACATTATTGTTTTAAGGAAAAGTAGCAATACTAATTTGTAAAAACACTCTGTCACAAGATAAGTGCTGCAGCACCCCTCTGTCTGAAACCAGAGCCCAGTCTGCTCTGGTTGGCTGGCCGGCTCTGTTGTGATGGATCAACCAAACAAAGGGGTATCTTCCCTAAGCCTATCACGTACAATGTGTTGGAGCGCTAGCCAATAGATGTGCAAGTGTTACATAGTGATGTCACTATGTACGGAAGTAAACAAAGGAGTCCAATGGAGGTGATTCAGGCAGGCATTCACAAACACCTACAGGACTGTCTCAGAAAATTAGAATATTGTGATAAAGTTCTTTATTTTCTGTAATGCAATTAAAAAAACAAAAATGTCATACATTCTGGATTCATTACAAATCAACTGAAATATTGCAAGCCTTTTATTATTTCAATATTGCTGATTATGGCATACAGCTTAAGAAAACTCAAATATCCTATCTCAAAAAATTAGAATATCATGAAAAAGTATACTAGTAGGGTGTTCAACGAATCACTTGAATCGTCTAATTAACTCGAAACACCTGCAAGGGTTTCCTGAGCCTTAAAAAACACTCAGCTTGGTTCAGTAAACTAAATCACAAGTATGGGGAAGACTGCTGATCTGACTGCTGTCCAGAGGACCGTCATTGACACCCTCCATCAGGAGGGTAAGACACAAAAAGAAATTTCTCAAAGAGCAAGCTGTTCACAGAGTGCAGTTTCAAAGCACATCCACAAAAAGTCTGTTGGAAGGGGGAAATGTGGCAGGAAACGCTGCACAACCAAGAGAGATGACCGCAGCCTTAACAGCATTGTGAAGAAGAGTCGCTTCCAGAATTTGGGGGAGCTTCAAAGACAGTGGACTGAAGCTGGAGTCCAGGTATCAAAAGTCACTGTTCACAGACGTGTCCGGGAAATGGGCTACAATAGCCGTATTCCCATGGTCAAGCAACTTCTGAACTCAAGACAACGGAAGAGGCGTCTGACTTGGGCTAAGGAAAAGAAGCACTGGACAGTTGCACAGTGGTCCAAAGTCCTCTTTTCAGACGAAAGCAAGTTTTGTATTTCATTTGGAAGTCAAGGCGCCAGAGTCTGGAGAAAGGCTGGAGAGGAGCAAAATCCAAGTTGCTTGAAATCCAGTGTGAAGTTCCCACAGTCAGCGATGGTTTGGGGAGCCATGTCAGTTGCTGGTGTTGGTCCACTGTGTTTCATCAAGCCCAGAGTAAATGCAGCTGTGTACCAAGAGATTTTAGAGCACTACATGCTTCCGTCTGCTGAAAAGCTCTATGGAGATGAGGAATTCATTTTCCAGCATGATCTGGCACCTGCCCACAGTGCCAAAACCACCAGTAACTGGTGTACTGACCATGGCATTACTGTCCTCGATTGGCCTGCAAATTCCCCTGACCTGAACCCCATAGAGAATATGTGGGGTATTGTGAAGAAGAAGCTGAAAGACACCAGACCCAACAATGCTAATGAGCTAAAGGCCGCTATTGAAGCATCCTGGGCATCCATAACACCTCAGCAATGCCACAGGCTGATTGCCTCCATGCCACGCCGCATTGATGCAGTAATCCGTGCAAAAGGATTCCCAACCAAGTACTGAGTGCATTAATGGACATTTTCAAATGTTTGATTGTGTTTTGCTGTTATAAATCTTTTTTTTTTACTTGGTCTGAGGAACTATTCTAATTTTTTGAGATAGGATTTTTGAGTTTTCTTAAGCTGTATGCCATAATCAGCAATATTAAAATAATAAAAGGCTTGCAATATTTCAGTTGATTTGTAATGAATCCAGAATGTATGACATTTTTGTTTTTTTAATTGCATTACAGAAAATAAAGAACTTTATCACAATATTCTAATTTTCTGAGACAGTCCTGTATATAACACACTACAGGAAAGGGAGAACCCCAAACGCATAATAGTGCCTCTATTAATAAAAGTACAAATGTATTTGCATCAAAATATAGTTAAAATGTACTCGCCATGTGTAGTAGCCCATTCCAGAATCATAATTATCATGCATTATTGTGTTGACCAACCGTTGTAAAGGTTGAGCTAATTTGCATTAGTTTGTATACTGCTGCTGGATATTCTAATGTATTTTTATATGACCATGTTGATTTTGTTAGTTTACATTTTATAAAAGCTAATATTCTGAATCTATAAAGTAAACTAAAGCTCTCAAATAAATGTAATAGAATAACCAATACAACACTGGCTTCCAAAATGTAGTGGAGTAGATGTATATAAAAGTGTAACACAACAATACTCAGATAAAGTATACTTGATTAAATGTAGAAATTCAGCTTAGGTTATACCTGGATTCTGCTGGGATTGACTGCAAGAGAAAACATCCCAGAGAGGAAAACAAATAAAACCCCAGAGAGCAGACTCGAGAACCAAGAAAGACAGAGTGGCAGAAATTGACTTTAAGAAAGAAAAAGTGTATATCCAGCAGTAGAGACATGTTCAGGGATTTTCCTGCTTTTGGTCTGCTTTTCACTGCATTGTGCATTCAGACAGGTTTACCCTCCTCGCTCTTAGCCAGCCAGACGGGAGGCAAATTGTTGTCTTATGCTAAGTTGGCCCTTCCAACTCTGCCATGAATTCTCCATCTGCTCCACAGCGCAGCGACAAAATGTTCAATTGTCCCTGCGTAAATCTTAGAGGCCAGGTTGTGTAGTACTCAGAGGCATCTGGATGGAGAGGAAGAAAGAGGGATGGATGAAGGGAGGGAGAGAGGGAGGGAAAGACATAAGTAAACAGAAAGGTAGGTAGGTAGGTAGGAAGGTAGGTAGGTAGGTAGGTAGGTAGGTAGGTAGGTAGGTAGGTAGGTAGGTAGGTAGGTAGGAAGGAGCATAGGGTAGGTAGGTAGGAGCATAGGGTAGGTAGGTAGGAGCATAGGGTAGGTAGATATGTGGTTATACGAAAGCTTCAATTACATGTAGGTAGGCCTGTCACGATAATTAATTGTGTTGGACGATACATTTTTCTGGAAATTATTGCGATAAACGATAATATTGTTGGCACCGTTTTAAGACCATTTTAGACATAATGATAATATATAATAATATTTCAAGTACATCCTTTCAAACATAACTTTATATTGAACATTCAACATTGCAAATGAAATGTGAAATAATATTAAAATATATAAATTATATATAATAAATAAAACCAATTAATTAAATTATAATAAATTAATTAAATCACACACAACCAAAACAATAAATTAAATAGAGTCAGGCTGGAAAACAGAGCTCTCTCTCTCATATATATATATAAATAAATAAATATGAGCACACACTATCTCACAAGCAAAAAAAACTCCTTAAAACAACAGTCAAGTGTACAGTCCACTGTCAAAGACCCAGATGCCTCAACAGGCCATATCCAATCTGTTTTTCTAAGTTTTCGAGCAAGGAACACCAACATGTTTGCATTGTCGGGCGGGGGCTCTCCATCTCCAGCTGCCGTGTTTGCTCCCAGCTGGGAAAACGGAATGGGGTGGTTGTGTTTTAGGTGGTTTAAAATGCGTGGTATTGCCTGCTTTTGTCGCTACCTTTTTTTTTAAACCAATGCGACACACCGCCCGGCTAATTCAAGTCCGTAGGCTCGCCTCGTTGATTTGGTTTGAATCCAAAATACTGCCACACCGGAGAATCGAGATGTGTAGTTAGGTTTTGTAACCAATTCCATTTCACTTTAAATTCCCCGCGAGTAAGTCACACGTTGTCTCCCGCTTGTCGCTATGTTATTAATTTGGCTGCTACGCTGCTGCACGTGAACGCGGAGTGTCCTTACCTGGCTGTGTGTCAGTCCCGCCCATCACAGCGCGCCTGGCAGCCACAGCGCTCCAGGCTAAAATGCTGGTCACATCTTTATGTAAACTGCAATTTATCGAGCTCAGAAAAGTTATCGAGTCCATTTTTATTTATCGTACGATAAGTCAATTTATCGATTATCGCGACAGGCCTACATGTAGGTCTACATTTTGAAACTAAAGCTGATAAACTTTCAGTTATTATGGTAAACTACATATTTTCATATTTTCGAAGAGGATGCTCAGCAGTCTGCCGCTTTAGCCTTTAACTCGCAAGTTTGAAACAACTTGTTAAACTCATAAAAGCAAGGAGCAGCTTTTATCTTCTTGCATTTACGAGAACATATGGTTATGCATCAGTTTTACTACTTTAGTTTTACATCCTCGTTTTGCATAGTCATGTGTGCTGTTCAATATATTGTGCTTGGTATCTCTGAAATAACCGATGAGTGAGGATGAGTTCAATTTATTTTCAGTATAAATCTGCTCTTTTGATAACACCTTCATCATTAATTTTTGATCTGAAGTAAGTTAGAGTTGAGATATTTATCACCCATTTTTTGTTCCAGGTTGTTTTTAATCATCTCAAGGCCTTGCTTTCCTACCATCTTTGTGCTTTTGTAGCAGCAGCTGTTTCCTATAACATGCAATTCACTTTGGCCTTTGGCTTTGTTACCTTGTCAGAAACAAATTCCCTTCAACAGTAAGTTGAAGATGTTAGAACACAACATGTTTGTGTATCCATTAACTGATTTAATAAAAAATGTTTTCATTAATTTTGGAATTGTTTTTAGAAAATGGGTACAGCAGGAATTGAAATAATTGATAATTAATAAAGCATAAAACAAACACAAAATCTTTAACCGTTTTTTTTTTTTTCCCCGAAACTGTGTCTCAGGGCTTCTTAACATTTAATAACCTATTAATGTGTCATACCCACTTAACGGGAAGAAACTCAGCTAACTGACGATACGAACCATTCTTACCGAAACAAAACACAAGTCCCTGAGCGAAAAAATGCTAACGCACAGAACTCACGGTAGAAATACTTTATTACCGTAATTTTCGGACTATAAGCCGCGCCTTTTTCCCAATTTTTCGACGCTGCGGCTTATATAACGGTGCGGCTAATCTATGGATTTTTACAGCTAACGGCCACTAGGGGACCTCCTAAATCTATGGATTTTACAGGTTACAGTCCACCACCTTTAACTCTATGGGCTCTATGGCCGGTCCGAGCCCCCCACCTTTAAGCGGCGGGCTCCAGCAGGAAAAGCTGGAGGCTGGAAAAGAGTGAGACAGGTAGCGCACAAAAGTAAAAGTGGAACCGAGAGTGGTACGAGAGACAGAACGAGAGCAAGACAGACAGACATTACGAGAGCGAGACAGTTTGTCCCCGTACCACTGGTTGAAAACCACTGCTGTAGATCACTGCCGGTACGTGCGCTGGGACCGCACCGTTTAAGTTTGAAAGTTGAAAAGTTTGTGTGTCTGAAACGCTATGTGATACAGTACAGTTTACACAGCACAGTACATGTTCTGTAGCTACTATTGCACTAAATGGTAACACTTGAATACGTTATGCAAATATGCAACTTGTTTGTTGAAATGTTAATAAATGGGAGCTTCCTCAAACAGCCATCTCTTTCCTGACAATCCCCTCTGTGCACGAACCCTTACATATGGTAATTAAACATTAAAACACCTGCGGCTTATAGTCCAGTGCGGCTTATATATGTACACATCATTCAATTTAGCTGTTGCGGCTTATATTCAGGTGCGCCTTATAGTCCGAAAATAACGGTACTTATCGGATCTGCACAAACAAGATATCAGCTAGTAAACTGAGATTCCACAGATTCTAGGAGTATAAGTATCATCACTGAGCGATCAAAACATACGGCAGGGAAAGCACACATAGACATCACACCAAGTAGCATTACGGAGCAAAAACGGGACATTGTCTTACCTTAGCTGTTATTCTGATCAACAGTTGTCTTCAATGGCATTACAACGATAAAAACGCTGCTGAAGGTTAATCCATAGGTTAATCCAATGTGTCTGTGTCACTTTGAAATGATTACTGATATTCCATCATTCCATTTTTGTCAAAAACGGAGATTTCATATTAGCTGTTACTAGCACTATTAGAGCTACAACCCAGCTTCCGGTCATGGGCATTCTGGCTACGCATCACTCATTTACCAATGGGTAATGTTTAGATGGATTTTAGGAACTTCCCCTCAATTATATTGGCTCTAACGGTTCAAAAGAGGTGTCAATCACCAAAATCGACCGAGGGGGGCCAGAGATATGGAAAATCCACCCAAATGACCACAGAAGTGTTTTTTTCTTTCTAAATCTCTCAAAAAATGTCAAATGTCACTTGTTTTGCATCAATCTTGATACAGGGTACTTAGTATATGTTATAGTTTGGATTCCTAAAGCTTTTAGTCTACTATCCCATCATTCAAGGGTAGTTTTCACTATGAGTAATGTGTTATAATGTTTTATAATTTAATTTGTTTTACTATGTTCAATCTGACTTTACTTTAAAATAAAAAAAATTCTATATTTTTTCTGACTTTTCTACATCCAACTCACAGGTTTATCATTGCTTTGAGAAAAAAAGATTATTAATTTACCCATTTTAGAAGTGAAGATATAGTCATTTGTTCTGGGAATGTCATTTTCGACCTGAGAAACAGGCTCAGGGGTGAACAGGTTAAATAACCATTTTATTCCTGTGGCATTCCTGCAGTGTGTTGTATAGGTGTTCTGTGCATGTAAATGGTCTGCAAAGGCTAACATCCCAATGTTCACTGGTCACTCCAGAGGGAGTTTCTAACACACCCCCCCCCCCCCCCCCCCGGCTGTTTCGCCTGGACTCCTTTTTTTGACATAGTGACATCATTTATTTTGGCTTGTGCTCTGATAAATTGTACGTGGTAGGCTAAGAGGCGGGACATCTCTAAGCATTTGACCAATCTAAACAGAGCCGGACAGCTAGCCAATCAGAGCAGACTGATACTCAGGGGATAGTTCATATTGTCAATATAGATCTTACGTGTGCTGTATATTTTTCAGCGTTAACAAACTCCCCCCTGGACACACACACACACACACACACACACACACACACACACACACATACACACACACACACACACACACACACACACACACACACACACACACTACAACAATATCTGCTGGGACCAGATGTAGCATTTCAGTGGTTTTAGTCCTTAAAAGCTCTTAAGTACTTAGTAAATCATGTCCGGCTACTAACTGGTATGTGTGTGTGTGTGTGTGTGTGTGTGTGTGTGTGTGTGTGTGTGTGTGTGTGTGTGTGTGTGTGTGTGTGTGTGTGTGTGTGTGTGTGTGTGTGTGTGTGTGTGTGTGTGTGTGTGTGTGTGTGTGTGTGTGTGTGTGTGTGTGTGTGTGTGTGTGGGAGAAAAAAGAAACATAAAGTTGGGGTAAAAAAAAAGCATTGTCCATTTTTCATTAAATGATGGAGTCACATGCATGTTGCACACACATTCTCAAAGCTAAAGAGTGATGCATTCATAAAGGCAGCCAGATACACAAACATGTATACACAGGTGCATTAAAACACACACATGTTCGCAAATATTCAAAATGAAAGGCACATTAAGGCACAAATATGCACACACAAAATGCGTGCACAGAGACATACACACGAAGAGAGTGCTGCAGCCGCATAGTTCAGATTAGTAATCCTGTTAAACACACTCAGACATGCTAACGCTAATCCACAGAGGATGCACTCTGCAGCTGCTGACAAACAATATCCAGCAAGTAAACCTTCACATCAACCTGGATATAAGACACACACACACACACACACACACACACACACACACACACACACACACACACACACACACGCATGCACGCACGCACGCACGCACGCACGCACGCACGCACACACACACACACAGAATAGCAGTATTTAATATGACATTGGGGTCTGCTGCAGTGCGTTGGTAGCTAGCAGAATCAATCTTCTCTCCATTTGGATGAGATTATGTTTTTAATATCTCTGGTTTTACCCATAATACCTCCCTGGTAATTCTATCATGTGTTCCAAGTAAAATAAACCTGCAGAGAAATGTATAAATAAAAAGCATATTACCCAAGTGCCCAAATACATATTTGTTTGTTGGGAATAAATGCACTTGCTCTTTCTATGCTGTAGTGAAGGCAGCTCTTTGTTTGGCATAACAAAGTAAGACCACATTATTATACTCCAACACAACATATTACATTTTCTCTCAAAGTTTTAAGATGTATGCAAAATCCATCCTGCTCACAAAATAACCCTCTTAAAGTAACCGTTTTCAAATAGAAATATACAATTCTTACTCCTTAGGAAGGCTTATTTTTTCAGGAGAAATGTAAAAATATATAGAATTATGAAAAGAAAACACAAGGTATGAACAATAATTAATGAAAACTCCAGCCTCAGCAGCTCTGAATCAAAAGGACTTCCAGGATAAATAAATTATGTGTTCAAACACACTTCATCTCTCTGTGTATTGACTGTTCAATATAGACCTTGGGACCAAATGGAGTGTGTTGCTTTCTATGATGCTATCCTTGCAACTGACATTTTTTAAGGATGAACGAATGTACCATTTTTAGAAGGTAAGCATGTATTGTGTAGCATTGCAGTAGTACGTGCCACTTTATCGAAGAGCTAGTGTGTTTATATTCCCTGTAGCCACCAGTAACTGCATTTGTGTTCATGCCTGCATTTTTCCCCTGGTAGGACAGCCTATTATTGCGAGGCCAAGTGGTTGTGAATGCTGCTGTCTACAGAGACAGTCAGAGCAGTTTTACCTCTCTGATCAATATTTCATGTTCTTCTCCTGGGATGATTTTCCAAGAAAAATGAAGAATTGAAGACACTCTTCTTTCCATTCCCTTCCTACCTTACGCGTATCTTTATTAAGCTCTTTTACACTACACATACAGATTACCGATGTTGTGTTATACCAGAATGCAGTTTTATTGTGCTTAAAAACAAACTATACCAATTTGTATTTGTGTACTACTACCAAAACACACAAGAAGCACATTTCAGTTATTTTGCCAAAAGCTAATTAATAATTTACTCTATGTTGGAGATGTACTTCAATTTCTTTCAATTCAGGCAATATATTGCATTTTAAAACCATATTATTCTCCATATTCTTAATGTTTCTGGCAACATAAATATATTCCCATGGCGACATTGCCAATTATAAGGTAATAAGAGCAAGACTAGTGTCAACAAAGACCTTTTCATCTTGCGACACATACAGAGTATGATCTCAGGTAATTATGAGGACTTTTTAATCACTAGAGAAATGAAACATGACTGAATACATTTCTATGATAAGTTCCAATGTTTGATGTTTTCAGTCTTATCAACATTTCACATCATAGAACGCTGTTGCTGTCAGCTAATGTCAACTACTGACACTTAATAAAACAATTAAAACAAGCTCTTTCATTAGACATATGATATATATAATTAAAGGCACCAGGTAATTTCATGTTTATTTTTAGATAGGACATAACAATTTGAATTAGACAAAGCTGAAAGCATACGAAGAAGCCCAGACCTGGAAATATATAATGTTAAAAACTAAGAACTTTAATTTGTGTACTATGTGTAATTGCAATCTGCTTCCAAGTGTCTTTTTCTTTGGATAATACTGGAGAGCAACCCATCTGGGTATTCTTCCTCTATATCAGGGGTTCCCAAACTTTTCAGCCCGCGACCCCCAAAATAACTGTGCCAGAGACTGGCGACGCCCCGCCACGTGAATTGTCAACGGGGTGGGGGGGTTGTTATTGAATTTTCAACGGGGGGGGGTTGTTAGTGAATTGTCAACGGGGAGGGGTTGTTAGTGAATTGTCAACAAGGGGGGGAGACATTCTACAGATGGCCAGTCCGCCCCTGAAAAATGTCTATGCACACGTTATTATTAATAATAGTAATAGGCTACAAATAACAGTGTTTCGCATACATCGACATACAAACCCCACAGACCCTCAACTCCGGTGTTTCTCACTCATAAAGGCGAGAAACGGCAAAAACATTGTTTTTCATGCACTGGTCAATTTTGATATGTTGTGCTATTTTGATTCCATAAGATGTTGTCTTTCAGGCTTTTGGAAGGAAAATGTACAACATACACATTTAGGTGTTTATTTGACTGTAGTTTGTCTATTTGCGTCTGTAGGTTTCTCCTAAATTCACCAAAAGTTAGCATTCTAACGTAACATAAAGTACCGCGACCACTGTTTGGACCATGTAATCAGAGGTATCGTTCGAAAGCTCCGTCTCTCCTGCACAATCTCATCGGATCCAAATATGGTCATTTCCTTTGTATCAGCAATCAATCGTGAAAGTACAAAGGGGTCTTAAACCAAAAAACTAAATCTCATTGGCTGGTGTCATTTCTGACAACGTGATTCATTCAGATGCGTCACGTGGTGTGCTAAAACACTTCCTGGTTAGCTTTCGCTGGAAATTTAAATCTCAAAATGGCAAAAGAACAGCGAAAAAACGTTCACAGAGAAGACGACAACAATTGTCACTTCCAAGAAGCAATGTTAGACAAAAAACAAATGATCCCGAACACAAAATACCTTCACTGAGTGCGTCGATGCGTCATGCGTTGATGCGTTGAAGCTGTCATCCAAAGAACAGGAGGGTTTAGGTAGCGCCTCACAACAATCTTTAAAGGTCGCTTTCTCCTCTCCTCACCAAACCCTCCAGTTATATTCCTATCAACATTCTGAAGGTTTTTACAGAAGGGATTGTTCATATATCATTCATAGCCTGAATTATATAACATTTTGTACCTAAAAACATGGCAAAAATTGATATTTTAGAGCTGTTGACAATATTTTCTGATTTATGGAGTGATAAAAAGAGATATCCAAAATCCCTTCTGTAAAAACTTTAGATTCTAATATGACTACAAAATGAAGCAAGAATTTCGAACCTGAATTTATCCAATGTTCAGAATTGTGTTCCTGAAATGTATTATAATATGCGCATATTTAATGAGACTATGGCTCATTTGTATGGGGGGGGGGGTGCGGTGCCCCTACAAATAAAATAAAATTAAGTGGGAAACAATGGATAATAATAATAATAATCATAATAATAATCATAACAAATAATAATAGTTTTTTTATTATAATTGATTTATTATCATTTGTATTTATTTATTTTTTTTAATCATCTCGCGACCCCCACTTTGGGAACCCCTGCTCGTTAAAGTATTTGCTGTCATTTGACTGTCTGTAAATAGCATTTCTGAGGTGTCCTTCAAACAAATTATAAAATGAAGAATACTCCAGCCAAACAATTACACATATCGTTGGAGATGGTCACATTAAAATGGATAGGGTATCGATGTCCCTTTAGTCATTGGTGGACGAGTGAAAGGCAGCAGGTTAACACTTAACTTGTGATGAAGTGTATCCCATAGACATACACTCATTGACTGACCAGGTCCCATTGATCATGACCTCAGTCCTCTCTGTTGATGGCATGAAGCCACAGATATTTTCTTTGACCATCCTTTAAAAAACATTAATTGTAAGAATTGTAATTTTTTTCTATCTTTTGTTGTTGTTTGATGTGCAGCTATTGTATCCACATAGGATTACACCGCTTAACTAAGTTTCATGAAAGTCGAAAAAACTTCTGACAAACTTAAAGGACAAAATTACTTTTTTACCACCCCAAAACAACACTATGTGGTGGGGTATCAGATACTACACCTTAGTAAGGGTCAAATTCATCTGAACATGTATGACACGATAAAGTCCATTTGAGACTAAATAAAGACATTCACATGGCCAAACATATTATAAAGGTATAAGCCTCCTACTGTTCCAACTTTCTTTCTTTTTTGAGTCCTGATATGTGCCAAGAAAATAATCCCCCTGCCACCTGTACCAGTAACAAGATAGCAAGATGGATCTATATAGTGTACACACTTAAGAGCCAGCTTTTACCTGACAGCGACGATACAGCAATAAACAAGGCCATGGTGTCCTCCATATCGTGTTTGTGCCAGTTGTCGATCAATCCTATTTTGCTGCGACCATTTGCTTCATCTCAACTTTTACCCCCTTGTAATGGACGCAGGCGCATTAGATCACTCCCCCTCTGCACCTGTCAGAACCTTGTCAGGGTTTGCCTGATTTGCTGAGGGGTTCCTGAGCCGGCCAATCACAGTGTTAAATGGAGCTGAACCCGTCACCAGATGGGGTTCTCCACTGTTACATCATGAACTGTTGAACCCAATGAGCATGTGGGCCGGTGAAGTGTGAACAAACGGGGTCACACTGTAAGGTGTCAGGTGATACATATTGTGGATCACTCAGGGGGGAAATTGAGGTTTAATACACCTTTGAGTGATTATCAGGGCATAGACTGCAGGGAAATGTGTGAACTGAGGCCTGTACTACGAAGCAGGATTTTCGCTTAGCCGGCTAACTTCATCGAAAACTCGGGGTTTCCGGTCCTACGACGCTGGTTCTCTTTTTAGATCTCCATGGTAACTTATGCTGTGCGGCTAACCTGCTCCGGAGCAGGTTAGGTTGCAGGCTAAGAGCTCAACTCACTGCAAGCACTGCCTGCAGACCAATCAGAGCTCAGTGTGCGGAGTTTAAAGCGATCAAGTCATATTACAGGAGAATTAAAATACAGAAAAGCTGCCATTGCATAGGGTGACCAAACGTCCTCTTTTGCCCGGACATGTCCTCTTTTCACGCCCTGTCCGGGTCGTCCGAGGGGGGTTTATAAATTCATGAAAATGTCCGGGTTTCGCGGATCGTTTGCGTGTACTTAAATTGACTGGCGAATTGCACAGAATACTACGGTACTCTGTTGCGTGTGTGACGTAATCCCTGAGTCTGAAGCTTTGTGGGCGGCTCTACAACTACGCTGACACACAAACAGAGGAAGGGGACAGAGCGGATCGCCGCTCACATTCACAATGCCAAAGCGCAAATGTACTTTTACAGATGAATTGCAGAAGAAATTCCAAATGTACCGGCCCGGTCGGAACAAATGGGAGGCGGAGTGCACCGTGTGCAAAGCTTGCACATACGTGTGTGTGTCCAATAAAGGTGCAGGCGATCTTAAAGCGCACATGGACACAGACAAACATAGGAAAGCTGTGCAAGGTGAGAGTTTGTCGGCAAAGTTGACAGACTTCTTTGTTAGACCAGGCAAAACAGAGGATGCTGTAAATGCAGCGGAGGGTGCGTTTGCATTTCACACTGTGAAACATCACAACAGCTACAGATCTATGGATTGCACAAGTGCCTTGCTAAAAAAAAAGCATTTCCAGACTCTGACACTGCTAAAAAATTCAGTAGTGCGCGCACTAAAACCAAAGCCATTGTCAATGGTGTTATAGCGCCCCACTCGATTGATGTCGCACATGAAGCACTTAAAGAAATACAGTACTGTGGTGTTTCTACAGACGGGAGTAACCACGGAGCAGTGAAAATATTCCCAATCATAATCCAGTACTTTGACTGGAAGAGGGGTGGCATGCAAACAAAATTAATCGAGTTTAAAGACACACCAAATGAGACAGCAGAAACCATTGAACAATATCTCATTGAAACATTGGCAAAAAACAATTTGTCTGAAAAATGCATTGCATTTACTGGCGACAATTGCAACACAAACTTTGGAGGAATCCGACGTGATGAAGGGGGAAAGAATGTGTTTGCAAATTTGAAGAGGTTGCTGCAGAAGAACACTCTGATCGGTGTGGGTTGCCCAGCACACATATTGAATAATTGTGTTCATCATGGGGCAGACAAACTAGATATTGACCTTGAGAATATCATGTTCAAAATCTACCAGTTCTTCCACATTTACACTGTGCGCACTGAGAGCCTGAAGGAGTACTGTGATTTTGTTGACATTGAATACAGAAGGATGCTTTCTCACAGCAAGACAAGGTGGCTGTCATTGTTCCCAGGCATTGAGAGGATGATACAGATGTTTCCAGCCTTAAAGACATTCTTTCTGTCTCAGCAAAAACCACCCACAGTGATCAAGAAGTTTTTTGTAAACGAATTCAGTGAGATCTACCTCTGGCACATGCACTCACTCATGTCTGCGTTCCACACCCACATTCAAGACATGGAAAAGGAGAAGAACTCCACTATGGAGGTAAAGAAAACAATGAACAGCATCCACACCATTCTTCTTGAACGCAAGAGCAACAACTGCATGTCCCTTAAAGTTAAGGGACTACTGGCACAAAAGCGTAGTGATGGACTTGGTAAGGAATATGACCAGTTCTGTGCTGATGTGCAAGGCCTGTACAGTACATGTCTGGAGTATCTGGAGAAGTGGATGACTCCCATGGAAGAGTTCTCCACATTCACGTGGATGGATCTGAGTGAGCCACCAGAGTGGAATGATGTGGAGGCCTGCATCAAGTTCCTAGGAGAGAAGGGGGTGGTAATTGGTGATGTCAAGTGTTTTGACCAGGTCACCAATCTGAAGAGATTCACAGAAAGGTGCAACCGTGATGAGGAGTTCAGTGGCCTGCAGGTGCACCAGAAGTGGACCAAATATTTTGAGAAGGCCAAAAGCATTGCATGTTACTCAGAACTACTGAAGATTGCACAGTTTGTCTTTGCACTTTCCTCTCACAATGCAAATGTTGAGAGGGTTTTCTCACTGACGCAGAGCCAGTGGACCAAGGAGAGGAACCAGCTGTCTGTTGAGTTACTGAAGGGGATTCTATTTGTGTAATACAATTTGAAAGACATGTCTTGCAAAGACTTTCATGCTTATTTGTTGAGCAACCGAAACCTGCTGGGAAAGATCAGCTCCACAGCTAAATATCGATGGGCAGACAAGGAGGATGAAGAAGAAAAGCAGGATGAAGAAGATTGAAGTATGCAGCTATGCAGAGAGAGAAAGCTATGTAGCTGTGGGAGAGAAACTTTAAACTTTTAATTTTAAATTGGGACCCTAGAAAACTGTTTGAAGCTAGAAATATGTGAAAAGTTGTCGTTTCACTGTGGTTGTTTACAATGACAGGGCCTGGAATTGTGTTTACAAACATTTAAAGTAGGCTTATATTTGGTTCATGGTGCCTCAAAATGTGTTTGGTTTGATTTAGGTAATCAAATGTTATGTTAGGTTATGTTCACTAATGGGAATTATGCAAATGTGAAATCCAAAACTGCATAGTGCACTTTTCAAATAATTACATTAGTATATTTGGGAGGTTACTGTTTTATTGTTTACATTGACAAGATAGAAAGAGATTATTTGTTAAAGCTGGATTTTCTATTTTCTACTATTTCATATATTTTGTTATTTATTTTTGTCCAGTAAGACTTGAAAAGAGAGCTATTATTTTGTTACAGATTGATGTTTAAGTTATTCTTGTGCATTTGAGATTTGTCAGAGATCATTTTAGGTATAATAAAGCATGTTGATTGTTGAGTAACCTTGGTTTGGTGTGTCTTTGGTTATAGAGAGATATTATTGTGTTATATACAGTAAAATAATATAAATAATAATTGTATATCCATACAGAGGAGGCATACTTTAAAACAATAAGGCATATTTGAGTAAACGTTGTGTATCATTAAGTATCTCGAGGCTGGGGGCAGCATGTCCTCTTTTTTGGAAATCAAAATATGGTCACCCTACCGTTGCAGGAAAGACAGCCGGCAAAAATCCCCGACTGTGAACGTGAACATTAATAGAATATCACCTCCCATCTTCAGAGCAATCTGACTATTATAACATTAGCTTTAAGAAAGCTTAATTAAATATCTGCCACAACATAAATAACCGGATCAACGTAACAGTACAGTCCGCGGCATATCACATCATAATGTATCATATATTTCCTTATCTGAGTCAGCTGAGCCGTATCTGGCCGTGCAACACTCATAGTGTCAAATACTGTATGCAGAAGTATTATTTTAAGCAACACATTAAGTTGATGAAACACTCGAGTCAAATGTAGCCTAATTAAAGTCAGATCCACTCGTGCCTTAGTGATATCATAAACCTGTTAATGTTCGCATTCAAACACTTTTTCTTTTACCAGCTGTATTCACCTTGCAGGTGCAGCTATGTGGCTTTTATCCTGGATAAAGTGTTTAAGTCATGGATGTTTAAAGTTTAACTTCTTCATATCCCTAATATTAAAGTTGACTTTTCATTCAGGAAGTATGACGCTGCGCTGTCAGTATGCTTCTCCATGTTTGTGATTGGTCGAATGCCCCAAATACCACCCCTTTCATGTGAACGCGCACCTAACTAGATAGGACACGGCTGGCTTGAGCAATCCACTTGATAACCCGCGTCGTAGTACAGTTTAGCGAGAGCGCGTATGTTTTGGATTAGGCCGACCGGCTAACTCAAACATATCCAGGTTAGGTTGAACCAGCTTCGTAGTACAGGCCTCTGGTCTCTCGCATGATCGCTCGGGCTCTCATGTTACAGTAATGTGCTTGACAGATACAGGCGACCTGAAGTTTGCACTGCTATACACCTCAGCTGATTACAGGGGCTTTCAGAAAGTGGGAAATAGGTTATATTCTGATAGCTGTAATGGAGGCACTTACACTTATATCATGGCTGATTGACTAAAAACAGGCCACTTCTACATCTTTGTAAATATTTATTAAATTAGATGTACATCAAAAATACTATATTGATACTGCAACTAAAACAAAATAAATTAACTTAAAAAAATTAACATGTTTAAACACAAGAACAAAACATGCTAAATCGCATTGAATTATGCTCAATACAGACAGACAACCACTTTGCTTTTTCAACACCAATTGATAAAGTACGATTATAATAGCTGCTCTAAGCTTATTTTTGCTTGACCTTCATTTTTTTTTTCTTCTTTGGCTTGGAGGCATTTGCTTCTGAAACAAGTAGAGTCAAGGTCAGTATCAGGTTCTGAACACTTGGTAGGATTACAGTGGTAATAGAATGACTGACCTTACATCTACAATGTCTTTCAATCAAGCTAGAAACTATGCTACCTTCAATGCAATGCATTCAAATCCTTTTTGTAGCCTAACATATTTCTGCACCAACAAATGAGTATATACTCAGCTTTGAGATATCGCTGCTCCTCCTAAACACTTAACCAAGAGTCGTATTTTTCTCTTCCAAAGTAGAAATAAAACATTCAGGAACAATTGAATATACCTGCAGGATATGCACTTTGTCGAGGTTTCAAAAAGTGCAGCACTTAATTCTAATCTTCACTATTAAAATGTCTATTTGATGTCTAATTTCCATTGAAAAGAGTGTGTTTTCTCTCTAAAGCGTAGGAAGGAGTGAGTGACATACTGTATATATTTTATCATTTATTTCTGAGATAATAGCAGCTTCCAGACGGGGGACGCTGTCCGTGATAGGGTTGCAAAGATGCTGAATGTGTTCAGGTTTTTTTAAAGGAACATCTCGTGAAAACATCCTTTGAGTACTGCGGCAGCTTTGACTGAGCGTGCCAAGGTTAGCTGTTGAAGCCGTTAGCTCAGTGGATTCAACTGCCAACCTTGTGTTGTTGTTGCAGAGGGGGCAAAGAGAGAGACAGGGGATTAAACAGAACTCCCACGCAGCCGTATTACTCTATTAATCAGCTGTCTTTGTATATCAAGGTTTAACAAGAGGCTGCTTGGTGCATGTCTGAGAGAGAACAGGTGCATTTATTTGGAGGATCAGGGTCTTGAGCTTGAGGGTTTCTCTTCTTATTCTTTCTCATTTGCTTTGGCATGTCAGGTCTTTTCCTATTCTATTTGATCAATCTTCAGTGTACATGATTCGGTCAGTCCTTCTTTTTCACTCCTACTCATCCCCTTTTCTTTCGTTCCCAACCTTTCTGGGTTCATTATTTATGTGTATGTTGCCTCTGCCTCCTTTTGGTGCCCGTTTCTATTTTCTTTCTTTACTCATATTTTTACTTTATCTTGGTGCCCACCTCCCTCCCTAATACTTTCCGTTTGTATCTTGGGTTCATAAAAGTCGCTGATTTGTAAATAGTCAGATTTTTCTTTCTTTCTTCTGAAGAGCAACACATCTTGTAGAAATTTTAACTATGACTAGGGTTGCTATATGAGGATTACTTGCGGCCTTTCAGCCAAAACTGTGCAACCTTCTGAAGACACAAAGTGGCCTTTAAACAAGGGGTGTAGTTGGGAGTTGTTTGTTGTAGCTTTGTTATTTGACTGCAGGGTGTTTGTGAATGAAACAGATTGCAGCGCCTGTACAGCTTATGTGTACATCTCTTACACATCGCTCTGAAAACTTCGAATATTTAGGTGTTCTTCTGTTGGTTAACTTAGATGTTCCTGAAGTATTAGTTTCCATGCATTCTCATACTCGATGATTGCGAAGGATTATGTGTTGTTGAAATCTCATACATCAGTCGATCTTTGTTTGTTCAGCAGTAGTAACTTGTTACTTGCAAAACAAAAACATAACATCGCTTAATACGATGTGAGTTGAATATAGTTGCATTGGCTCCCCTGAACTTTTAATGGACCAACCACTGCTGTTTAAAAAACTGTGCACAGCTTGAGATCTTCCCCGAGAAACTTGTCACATACGCCAAGTTTGTAATGCTGCGAATGCAAGGACTTTCATCATTGGGCCCTGGGCTCAATTACCATAATTAATTGTAATATTTTTTGAAGATACAGTGATTCAACTCGCAATAAATGCGTTGTAAATAGTAGATTAGTAAAAACTAGGGGTGTAACAGTACACGTACCCGTACCGAAATTATTCGGTGAGATTATTCACGTGAGAACGTGAACAACCTTTTGGAAGTAATCTCAGGTGCTGCGTCGCAGCATTCAGAGTAATTTGCTCACATTGGGTTCAACGCTTCATAGAGCGAGCAAGTCATTTCATTGGACGAGAAGCATACTATGAGAGCTCACAGGGATGCGTTCAAATTTAGTCAGTCATTTGAGGAACTGTCGAAATGGTGAACGCAGATAAAGTTGTGCTCGAAAATCCTCCAGCATCATTGAAGTCTCCGGTTTGGGAACATTTTGGTTTCGCAGTTACGTACAAGGATGACGGACAAAGACAGGTGGACCGAACCAAAGCTGTTTGTCTGCATTGTTCAACTAAAATTGTTTACGCGGCTGGCAATACATAAAACTTGCACACTCATTTGAAAAGGCATCACCCGAACGTGAATATCACCGGTAGCAAAAGAAAAAAGACTGAAGTGCAAACCCAACTCCCACTAGCATTTAAGCCTCCACCACTCGCAAAAAGTTCAGACTGAGCCAAAGCTATTTTAAACGCCAAATATCATTATGTTGCCATGTTAGCAAAGCGCTACCTGGCTGTATCTGCTACCTCTGTCCCTAGCGAGAGGGTGTTCTCCACAGAAGATCTGCCCTTTCGGCAAGCAATGTGGACAAGTTATTTTTTCTTTAAAAAAACATGAAAATACAATGACAAGCAAGTCATAATGTCAAACTGGCTGCTTAGGTACTTGGAGAGGGTCCGAGTCCGACCCTTGTCAATTAACTACAGGAGTCCCTCAGGGCTCTGTTATTGGTCCCCTCCTCTTCTCCTTGTACACAAACTCGCTCGGATCTGTCATTAGCCCGCATGGTTTTTCATACCACTGCTACGCTGACGACACCTGACTAATTCTGTCCTTTCCCCGCTCAGAGACCCAGGTCGTCGCATGCATCTCTGCTTGCCTAGCAGACATCTCTCGGTGGATGTCTGCTCATCACCTCAAGCTCAACCTTGACAAGACTGAACTGCTTTTCCTTCCGGGAAAGGATTGTCCCACTCTTGACCTAACAATCAACATCGGCACCTCTGTTGTTTCCCCGACTCAGACTGCAAGGAATCTGGGTGTGATCCTAGATAACAAACTGTCCTTCACTGCAAATATTGCTGCTACAACCCGCTGCTGCAGATACATGCTTTACAACATCAGGAGGATATGTCCCCAGCTGACCCAGAAATCAGCGCAGGTTCTGGTCCAGGCTCTCGTCATCTCACGCCTAGACTACTGCAACTCCCTCCTGGCTGGTCTACCTGCATGTGTCATCCGACATGAACTGAGGTCCAGTCCCTGCTGTGGGGGACGCAGGGTTCATATCCGATCCCTTTGTAAACTAATCATTTGAAATAACTTACAAAAAAGCACTTCAGTCAAGTTTTAAAAATGAGGAATTCTAAGCATCAAGCAGAGCAGTTCCCCTCTCTGCATTCAGAGGTCACACATCTTGCTCCTCCTTCCTTACTCTTTCAATGGCTTTGCCTCCTCTCATGTAGTCTATTGACAGCCTTTACACCCACCCATACAGTGGAAGCACAACTCAAACTTGCTTGAATAAATATTGTCGTTCTGATAAATCCACACTCCACACCAACCTCACATTCTCCTTGCAAGTGTTGTTACATATCCACTGTGTGTTCACTTGTTTTCCAGCCCTTTCAATGTTCAATGTGTGGAGTTTAAACCGTCTTTGTATAACTTCTACATTTGTGCAATTTTTGTCCTTGAGCGGTTTTCAATGTTTGTAAAAACCAACAAAAAACCTTGTAGCATGAAAATTGTTGGCACTCTTATTTCCGCATATTATATCTATTTATCTCTTAAGTCCTTTACTTTATGGACTGATTGCTTAATTTCCAAGTAAGGCATTTTTTTTCATTATCTTTTGTAGATTCACATCCATTTTTGGGTCCAAGGAATGAAAGAAGTGCTAACGTTTTTAGGGCAACTGTATTTATTTTTAAACCAATGTATGGCTGCATTGCACTGTAAGTCTTAAATATCCTCAGGATGTGATTTCCCATCATGTTCTAGGATGTAAAGCTTTCAGTCACTGAATTCTTAAATTGAGATGAACTATTTTGATATAAAATAAAATATTTACAAAAATGGATACAAAAGTCTTTAAAGAATACTTAAGAAAACTAGATGTCACCTTTGAAAGCATTGCTTCTTTGAACTAAGGTCTTCTGTTCCTACACATTTTTTTTTTTAGCATGCTCCTGATGTGTTCATCCATCTGCATGATGTCTATGAGTTGTGTTTGACTCTTTGTATATTTGTATAAATAGAGTATCTTCACCTTGGGATCAGATGTGTCCAGTATGTTTGTGGCTAAGATATGTGTCTGTAAGAGTGTGTGTTTATCAAGGATGGCTACCAAGGGTAAACCATCTTCGGTGTGTTCTGTATGAGTGTGTGAATATGTGTTAGTGCATGTATTGTGTTTATGTGTGCATGCCCCTCTGTGTGCTTGATTTTGTGTGACTGCTTTGCAAATATGGTTTCCTATTCCAATGTGATTATGTGTGTGTATTTGTGTGTGTGTGACGGGCTGTGTGTGTTTGTGTGTAGGTGCATCTACCCAGGACTCAGATGCGATGGAGCCGGAGAAGCAGGTGGACAGCACGGTGAAAATGGCCGGAGTGATCGCAGGGATCCTCATGTTCATCATCATCCTCCTCGGGGTCGTCCTCACCTTCAAGCGCAGGTAGGTGACAACCTGACATCAGGACACATCATAACACTTAACGATATTATGCATAGCATTTTATGTAAAAGATTACCGTAACCTAAAGACAAGAGAATTGGTAGTCTCCATTGTGCTGCGCTTTAATAATAGTACTAGGGATACAAATAAATAAATAATCTTTATAGCACTTTTCATACACAGGATATAGTGTATTTCAAAGTGCTTCAACAATTTGGCACACAACACAAGTCAAACAGAAATAGGAGATTTAATTAAAAAAATTAAATAGGGTTAGGGTTAAACAACATATAACCCACTCAGTAACAGTATTGGCCCGTCCACACAGTGGCGTGCGTTAAAAGCTTCACCATTCACTTTGAATGGGGTGATGTCACTTTTCGCCAAACTGCATTGTGGGAAGCGAAGCGGAGCTTTGCTGGCGTGGCTCGCTGCAAAAGTTGATCAATGTTCAACTTTTGAAGCCTCGGCGGAAGCGTCAGCCAATCAAATCATATGCCAGTACAAGCTCTAGCCAATCAAATCCACTGCTTTTGTGTCAGGGGCGGGAGATTCATGTGATTGGTTGTTGGTAGAGTTTCAGACAAGCTCACCGATAAGCTTCAACGTACGCCGCTGTGTGGACGGGCCATTAGAATGATATAAGACACATTTAGTAAATATAAATAATAAAAGGAAATACATCGATAACTAATAATATAAACTAAATAAATGAATATATAAACAATTAAGTAAAATAAGTTCTACCAATAGAATGAGGATATTGAAATACATATAATATGTTTTCACAGAGCCTATGATCTTTATGACCAATGTGTCATGTTGTTATAGTTACTATTGTATAATATAATTTGTCGGTGAATACAATGCTAAATGTAACGTCTTTAAACCACAAGATCAAATACATTGGCAGGCAGATAGATGTAAATGTTAGGTGTCCTCATATTTGATATGCAGGTAGAAATGAGCAGATAGGCATGCAGAGGGAAACATGCTTCATTTTAAATGTATGCACAAGGGAGACAATATATCTGGAGGTGAAATCATTTTAATATTTAATAAAGCAGATTTAATGAGAATTGCAGTGTCAGTCAGCACAAACCCTTCCATTAGACTAGTATTGAGAAAAATTCAATTATGTACTTTATATTTTCTAACTCTTTTAGCCAAAAAAAGACCAATATTAGAGGTTTAGATATTTGGAATATGTTTGATGTAACTTTGTTCCCAGACACACAGTGCTCTGGGTCTTTGATCACATGCACACTGGCTCGCCACCATCACCTGCCTTCCTTTACTTTCTCTAATTCTCTACATCACTTCATCCATCCCTCTCTGCATCACCTTCATAATGCTTATACATTTTGATTTGCTAGGAATCCCATGTTTGATTTGTTTGTGTCATTCTTGTGGGTGTTAGTTTATACGTTCACATTGCTGAGAAATCAAAATTGAAGGAAAGGACAGTTATTTATTTTGTAATGCAGTTTTTTTTTAATAAGCACACTTTGTTTGTGAAGTAAGGAGTTGAAGCGCACATGCTCCACAAAACAAAAGGGAAGGCATGTGGATTTCTTGATCCGATTGCCCAAGGGGTTGAATGCTGAGTCTTTAATTTAACCGAATATCCAAATAAAAACAGTGTGGACTTGAAACATGTTTCAGAAAGACTACACAAACATTTATGGCCATTTGATCCTGTAAAATATGCAGCGTCGTTATTTTTGTGCAGCGTTTTAACATTTAGAAGTGCTCATTGTGATCAAAACTAGATCAATGTTCTAATTTCGGTAGAAGCTGGATCACTGCTGCATTGTCATGATACAGATACGATACGATATACTTTATTGTCCCCGTAAGGAAATGTGTTCTGGGCTCCGTCCTTCAATTCTGCATACAGTATACAAACATAGTAAACATTAAAATACATATCATCAATCATACACCGTTTGAACAAACACAAGATAATGTTTGATAACAAGATAATGTATACTCCATGCACGAACAGTACCACAGTGAGGGAAACTATCGCATACCTTATTGCTAGTCAGACTACAACATTACATCCATCTCAAGTGAGCAAAAAGGAGGATGGAGATTCAAGAAGGGCAAAAGGTCAGTTCAATCAGGAGAGACGTGATGTATGGAATACATGTTTATTATCGGGTCACATTATATAAATGAAACATAATGATGACAGTTTATAACAAGTGAATGAAATGGTGTTTGGCGATTAGGCCCAGGTTTTGTAGGATGTCATTCGGGAAGGGAAGAACCGTTTCCGATGAACCCCCCCGGGTCTAGACACTGGTGGTGGTGATAAGTGGTTAGGTCCGGTTGGAAGGGAGAAGGTTGGGCTTGGCCCTGAGTTGGAAGCAGGAGGCGAAGGGGTGGAGGAGGGTTGCGCGTTGACACCTGGAAGACAGCTGATGGAAAAGGGGAGAGCATATATAGAGGGATTAACAGGTGCGATGATTAGGCTTGTGAACGGAGGGAAGTGATAGGTTAGCTGAGGAGTGGCGCTCCCTATCATTTAGTGAAGGGAGTGAGTATTGCCATGACGCGCAATACAAAGCGATAGGTCTTCCTGCCTGAACTTTGCTGAGCTTCATTTAGCAATGCTAATCAGAGGCTAACTGCTACGGCTATATCCCAAACACCATGAGGATACTAACAGAGCAGGGAAGCGGAAAATGCAAGGAGTTAGGTATAAGTAGAGACTTCAGAAGAGGGTGCTGGTAATAATATAAGAGAGAAGAAGCAAGAAAGGCAGGAAGTATGAAAATGTATGATGTTGGGAAATTATGAGAAATTAAACTTAGCAGCACTGGTTAACCTCAGGGTCAAATGGATATGCTAACTGCATGCTAACCAGAATAACAGGGCATAATATACATGCACATGCCAATTAGAGGGCAACCACCACCAGAGTAGGAAGAGGAAGCAGTTGAGATGCTGCTCAGATGTTATCATTAATTCAAGCTAACTCAGGCTATCATTTAGGCTGAACGTCTGTGTACAATTCAAATAGAAACATTCAGCATCTATGAAAGTATAAAAGACAGATAGAAAGAAAGCCAAGCAGATATAGAGAAGATCATACTGTAGCTTGAGGATACACATATATAATGATGACATTAAAAGTAAGTTGCAAGAAGGAAATATCCAATCGTGAAGATGATAGTATGGAGACCAGAAAAGTAAGGAAGACAATGATGCTCAGAGAAAGAAAACTGATAAAAGTTATGCAGACAAATAGATTCGGACAATGGGAGGTTTACCATACCATAGACCTCTTTCGAGGTCATCTATATGTCATCCCACACACTGAAGCCATTCGTCCGGGTCAAAGAAAAGTGTTTTTTAAATTGAAAGTGTCTTACATGCCTTTCAGAGTCCATTAACTATGCTGCGACAAAGCGTTGTCGTGAAGTGAGCATGCACAACTGTCCAATTAATCTTTCAGAACGCCGTTACACGTGTTCCAAATGGACTTTGTTTCTCAAGAAAAGCCAGGGGGGTGTTGCTAATAATGCAATGTAAAAGTGAATAACGCCGGACATGGCTGAAGTCTTAATGGAGATTCGATGTTTCGACAGCCAGGTGGCCCCGAGGGCTCATGCAGCCGGCACCAGAAGATACACTTTTCATAAAAGGTTGAGAGGAGAATGGATGAATAATGAATGTTAGTGAAGCTCCCTAAACACTCGCTGCTTCTTCTCTGTGTGTGTGTTATGCCTGAGCAGCAGACCTCCGCTAAGTAATGGAGAAAAGGTGACGTCTCTGCAACTGCAAATTGATGGAAAAATATGTTATTTTAACTTCTTGAACCTCTATTTCCTTTCATCAAAACACTTTAAAATTCAGACCCGGCAGACATGTTTTGTGATTGTATTATATTTGAAGCTTTAATTCTGCTTTCATGGAAGGTCAAAGAGATACTCAGCCTTGATCGACCTACTTGGTTTAATAGCTTAAAAATAAACATCTCAAAGAAAAAGCACATAGATGAGGTTGTGTAGGCAAACGTGAAAAATAACAAAACAAAAAGGATAAGTATAGCCGTATGATTCTTACATCTAATGCTGCTGGACATCTGCGCTTTCACATTAGTGATCATTGTATTGCCTTATAGGTGCATTTGTGTGGAAATATCTGAATTATGAATCCCTAACCACCTCCAAAGGCTTTCTGGGTATTTATGAGGCCCTGGCTAGCATGGCGGGGTCAGCCTGGCAATGTTTCAATTATTATTTACAGTGTGTCTAAAAATCTAATAGCTAGGTCTAGTAACTGAGTGTAAAAAGGCTCACTTACACACTTTATCTCAATGTGTCAGATAGTCAAGGAAACAAAAATAAATTACCAGAGCTTTCTTCTGCCTTGTCGTAATATCAAAGCCTATGACAAATAGTGTTTGTCAAAGTCAATCCAAGCAGCCTCCAAACTTGTGTTTGACCAGTCCGTGACAATCAGCACTATGAATTTTAGGGCTGCATGATTTATCAGCTATTGCATATAACAATATATTACTTAATGTGAGAAGGAATGATCCTATTCAAAAATGTAATCACATTTTCCTTGAAAGATGTAAACAAATTATCATGGGTCAAGGATTTTGTATTAAGTCTGTTTAACACAATTTGCAGATTGTGATGTCTCTCCAGCACCGCAATTCTTAATTTGGTTAATTATGATTTAGAACTTGTCAATATTGCGATTTTGATTAAAGTACAAGAGCAGACTGGCCTCTGGTTTCAGACAGAAGGTAAAAATAGGTGGTAAAGCACAGGCCTTATGAGAAAAATAGAGCTTTTTGAACATGAAAGCATGTACACATGTCACAGTAGAGGCAAACAAAACATATATCAAGCTGAACAGCTGCATAATAGGGCAACTGTAGTTCTTTGTTATTTCACTTCAGGAAGGTTATCTATTTGTATATTACATAATTTGAATTCAATGTCCAAAGGAAGAACTAAAGGATGGCTACATTTACGGACATTGAAATGAATTCTAACCGGGATTAGCCCATGATAGATAAACGGGAAGTGTTTGGTCAGTTGTGAGGTAATGGCACAACAACACTGCCCCTTGTGACATGATGAATCATGATGACACATAGGGACTACAGAGGGGCATTGGATGTTATCTGAGAGCAACAGGCCTGCCACAGGCTACTGATGCTGCTAGACAAAGGATTAGTACACACCAAAGATGGGTACTATACACACCAATCACACACACACACACACACACACACACACACACACACACACACACACACACACACACACACACACACACACACACACACACACACACACACACACACACACACACACACACACACACACACACACACACACAATCACGCGTCTGTTGCTGCTGTTGAAGCAGTAAAACCACAGAATGACACAAAGATATTTCAAAGATTGGATTGTAGACCAACCAATTTGCATTTTGGGTTAATGAGCATGCAAACGCACTGCAATTTAAATATACACACAGCTACACATGAATACATATTAAAACACACACTAGTGATCTTGACTATCGCTTCATCATTGTATTAAGTGTGTTTGTTTGGATTCTGTATGTTTTTCCACCGAGTAGTGATCTTGTGTTGCCCCTGCTTTTATGGTTGGATATAAAGTGCGACTGTCATATGGCAAGTCAGTGCAATATCACCATCTGTGTGTGTGTGTGTGTGTGTGTGTGTGTGTGTGTGTGTGTGTGTGTGTGTGTGTGTGTGTGTGTGTGTGTGTGTGTGTGTGTGTGTGTGTGTGTGTGTGTGTGTGTGTGTGTGTGTGTGTGTGTGTGTGTGTGTGTGTGTGTGTGTGTGTGTGTGTGTGTGTGTGTGTGTGTGTGTGTGTGTGTGAGGGAGTTTGTTTGTTTATGTGTATGTGTGCGCACGTGTGTGTGTTTGCTGATGGCCTGATAATCCTCCTTGGGCATTTGAAGCCAATATTGACATGGTTAGAGGCATAGATTGTTACACACGTGGACACACACACAGATTGAGAAGGGGAGAACTCCAGATGGATCTGTGATTGCAAACACGGAAACACTGCCCCCAGCCAAACACTCACACAAATATGGATGTCCCTTCTGCGTCATTAAAGACAATTTTTACTTCAAGAAAGTTCCTAATGGTCCAGAAATATTCACAACAGTTCTAAATATCTTTACAATAAAACGCATACATTTTATTCAAAGCATCACTAAGACTATAACTGTTTCCCTACAAGTCTTTGACTGCTACAAAGAATAGGATACCTTAGCTTAAAGGGGCCATAACATGTAATACAGGGTAGTTTTGCGAGATGGTTACCATTAGAACACTGAGAACAAATGGTCTTAAACAGTAAATATGTTATGCTAAAGTATAAATAAGGATACATATACAGTAAATGTGTGGGCAGATACAGATGCAGAAGGCTGTTTTTGCCTCAGTGTAGAAGCTAAGATCTGAATCATTATTCCCTGACAAAATAACACAAGGGACAGGATGTTGGTGTTCTAAGGAAAAGGCTAAATAAGTCTGTTTACAGCTGAACACATTTGTACTGTAAGGGAAAGTGTGCTTTTACTTAGTGCATAAATTGATCAAATATAAAGAAGCTCAACTGTTTTTTCAAAACTGTGTTTCAACAAGTGTAAACACATTCACAGAATAATACATTTTGCACAAATTGTCGTTGCCTTGCTGTCAAATCATACATCCATTGATTCCAGGCTCATCATTCCAGTACACCAATCACATCCTTCTCTGGCTCTCAACATCTTAACAGCAATGGGTACAATGATAAGCAAACATCCCATGGTTGCTTTTGATATATTTCATTCTGTTGTTTTTCCCATTTCTTTTAATCAAACCATAATGTACAAGTACATCAAATCTGTTCTTCGTTTGTTCTGAAAGAAGAATGAGTATCAGTCAAACAAGTGTTGCAAACTTAATATTGTGTTTTCCAACTGAATTGGCAGAGAGAAAAGCTCCTTAAACTCAATATTGGAATAACTTTGGCATACAAGATTCACTGGTTTCTCTTTGAAGTCTGTTTGAGTGAACATTTCATCAACACGAGTGACAACAGGGTGTGTTCAGATTTAAAGACTGATTGGGTCAAATTAAATTCCTCTGCTAAATATGGCTTCCTGTCCACTTCTATATGAATGTTTCCAGTGTCTCCTGACTCTTTGCAAATCGTTCCTGGGGCCATTTTGAGAAACTGTTCATGTCACTCATGAAACTCAGGGAATTTGACCTGTTGTAATATCCATGTTTGTCACTTTGTTTGACAAATCCTTAACTGTTGACATATCACTTATCAGCACTCTTAATGAAAACCTACAAAAGTCCCACAAACTGGCACACTTTTGTTATGTATTCGGCAAGAGAAAGCCTGTTTGCAACCCATATGGGGCAGGTCTGATCTTTTCATGGCTGCCTACACAGATGAACATCAAATGAAATCTGTTCTGCCAATCTTAAGCCCTTCACAGATCATTATTTTTCATTGTTTTCCAGACATAGGCTACACACCAATGTGTGTATGTGTATACCATTCATGTTGAAGGATTAACAAAAGGGATTGTGAATGAGAGTACAACTGTTTTCGCCTCCAGTTTATTGTCAGTGTCAGATAGCCATGACGTTGGTTCTTTTCCAGAAAATAATATAAGGAAGGTTATTTTGTGCCAACATGAATTCATCCTGAGAATAAAAATGTTGTAGTAAGTCCACCATATCTGCAGAAAACAACAGAAAAGAGAGCTGCTGTGTTTAAGAGTCAGTTCTGAAAAGAGTGGTGCATTAATGACCTATTTTTGTAGGCCGACCCCGAAGTTAGCATCGCAAGTGCTCCCTCGACCAAAAGCAAATGGATTTGTTCCATTGAATTCTCAAATGTTGCAGAAAATAAAATTGGTGGTTCACACAATTTTATGATTCATTTTGGCAAGCAGGATAATCTGAACACCACTTTATATTAGTTGAAGCATAAATGCAATTGCCAGAAGTAAAAAGCTAATGCAAACATCACGGACGCTTGGCTTAGCATCATTAAGCTAACGGCGGCTGATGTTCAGCCTGATGATGTTTAGTAGTCACATTTAGTCACTTGTTCAGATCCACCTTTTTTCTTATACCCATAGAAGCTTCGTAAATCCATCAGTGGGCTATTTACTACCGTAAAACACTTTCACAAAGACGTTGACTTCGAGACGAGGGAGTTAGCAAAATGCAAACTAAGGTTCTAGGTCTCATTCCTGCACCTCTCCATTTGGATTCAGTATGGTCAGTGTACAGATGTCTAGGGTTTCTCATCACAGACTCTTTGCCCTTTAATGTCTCTCTATCTTCCTGTTTCCTGTTTTTGGCTCCACCCCTTCCTGTACCTGCCTTGCGCTTGCTCCGATAGAGAGATTCACACATGGAGAACTCTGAGCGTGGGGTATTGTATGTTTACTTCTAGACATCAACCCATCCACTCCTCCCCTCACTGTGAATCTCACCTTGCATTTCCTGGTTTTCAGTAGTTTTCCAAATGCATCTTATGACTAAGGCTACACTTGAAACATGGAGGTGGGATATCCAGTATTGGTATGATTGAACAGTTACATTCTAGGGAAATACTTATGCTATAGTCATAAGGTACAAAACACAAGAGGCCTAATCAAAAGAAATGTTAACATATATATTATTATCTTTTATTATGTGCATCCATTACAAAATGGAAATACATCTTTAAAAGCAGATATCCACGTTAGAACAAAACTCAATTTTAGCTTTGATTGAATTGTTGATAAAAAGCCACACAGTATGCTGTCCAAAGCAACACTCAAATACGTTTTTGGAAGCTACACATCGTTTTTCTTTAAAGTGTGAATCATGAAACACCTCATATTTTAATCTATGTGGCACACATGTCATTTTGTCTTGGCAGTTAAAGCCTGAGTAATGGCATTGGGTTAATGCTGCCCTCACATTTAACAGCCATATCTGTGTCACTAAGTGGTTGAAATGTAGGCTTTTCTATTCCTTTGAAAATCAAATACGAGCCATAGTAGAATTCCTCATGTATGCACCTGTCTTGCATTTGATGGCTAATAATTCATCTAGTAATATATCAGGAACATATTCAGGTGAGAATGGGACTGTTAAAATGGCTTTGTGTGAGCTAACAGTCGGATATGTTAGCAGAAATAAGATGCTTTTGGTATAATGTCCCTAGCATTTTTGATCATATAAGTCAAGTCACCTGTACATCATTGTTGCACGTCACATGTCCTCAGTGATTTATGTTTTTGCAAAGAGTGCACGTTTACAGTTATCATTGAACCAACATTTGAATCTCATGACTTCTGTCTGGTAAGAGATATTTGGTTATCTGTCTGATACTTTCGCCGTCATTTGCTGTTGTTGCATTTTCAGTAATTGTGTTAATTGCAAAGATATCAGCATCTCTTTGGATGTGGAAATATGAATTCTGCTGCTTTTTTATAGTAAGAGCATGTTCACATCAATTATTTAATCTCATCATAAAACGCACATTTACTCCATAAAAATCCAGCCAACCTGCCAGCCTCAATATTAGAACAAGGTAAAGTAATTGATGCAACTTTGTAGGTCCGAAAATATGTCTTTGGCTGCAATGACTATAACAGAGGGCGGAGGTATGTGGTGAGATCTCATCGTATGAAATATCTCCTCCCACACTGTTCTGAGCTCAAAGACAAGGCACTATGTGACCGTCATGGTAACTAACGCCTTGGAGTCATTTATTTTTAATAACACCCCAGCCTACATTTAAAGCTGCATACATCTTGAACAGTTTTCCTGAGAAACTGGTATATGAAAATAACACATCATTTGCACTTGCACTGTTTGAAAGGTATCTTTCACTGAAAGTTATCTTCCAAACAGTGCATTTGGAAATTCTCTAAACGATTTGAAGGTATTCGTGTTTACTCAAATATGTTCATCACATCAAGGGAGATGAGATAGTGATAGTAATTGTGATGGGATTTAGTCCCCAATTTCCGGAAAGTATTTTATTGAGAAAAATGGTTTGTTTAATGTCTGAAACATGACCTTAACCTCAAGAAACAAAGTTATAATTGTTTAAGTTCTTCTTTAATCTTAAGTGTAGATTTAACCAAAGTTATCAAAGTTATTAAAAATGATCCCAAAGTTCTCCAAAGTTGGCCTACTTGACAGAACAGTTTCTGACCCTTACAATTTTCCTTAACGTATAAAAGGAAAAACAATATTCAAAGCAAACTCTGTAGCTAATAATACGATAATATAAATGATGGAAAAATAGGTTGGATATTATTGTGTACAAAGAGTAAATTAATTTTAGTTTTGAGTGACTTTAGTGACCAAAATTCCTCCTTGAGTAGAACAAAATGTGCAATTGCACAGCTAAAGTGGATTATTTGGGAAATTATAGGATTGTCATGACCCAAAGTGTCTCTAATACCTCATTCACACCAACGGTGTTTCAGGGCCGGTTCGGAGCTGGAGCTTGAAAAGCACTGGGTTTTCCTGTTCACACTGTTGCGCAGTGGCGTTTTCTCATGGAGGCCAAGGGAAGCCAGGCTTCCCCTGTTTTTTCGGATTGTAGTTATAATTTTAATAAATAAATAAAAACACTTAGTTTAGTTTCGGAAATTCTTTGTTGTGTGTTGCTGCCGGCCCGTCTCTCCCCCATTCTCATTGAGTATTTTACAAAGAGTGAAACAGCGCCCTTCTATATGTTATGGTGAAACAATAGATTGCACTCTCTGTTGCGAGAGGAGGCCAGCCGAAATGTGCTTCCCTTGGTGAAAAAAAATGGAGGGATTGACCAATCAGATGAGGCTCACGTCATGCCCCTGCCAACCTGTGATTGGTCAGGGCCATGCCAAGGGAAGCCAGAGGCGGCTGGCTTCCCTTGCCTCACAATCCAATCAAATCGCATCAATTTAGTGGTGCAGTGACGCGTCCCAAAAAGCGGAAGTAATCTGCGCTCGGTTTCCCTCGACAAAATAGCAATGGGATTTCTCAATAGGATTTTGAAAAATAGCTCGAGAAAAGGTCAGTGGAAAACGAACCTGTTAGGTAAATGCACGTTTTGTTCAGTCGGATAATATCCTACTTTTATAATTTTCGAATCATAAATCTTATCGATAGAAGATAGATAGCGTCACTGCACCACTCTCACCGCCTTTAGAAAGTAGCAAGCAACTGAAGCAAGTGCAATTATGGAGGGTGGAGATTTGGAGTATTTAATCAAAAATAATTGTACTAAACTTCCGCTGCAGCAGCAACAACAAATACAATCTGATGACAGGCCAATGCCCAAACTGGAGCTGTGTACAGCGAGGAACAAAGGAGCGAACCGGACGTAAAACGTTAAAGGTCTCCTGATTTAGTTTGTGAATAAATGCTTATTAGAGTTTCGGCTGGAGAGTGCGTGCGGACCTGTCGGTCAGATAACAGGCGTGTGTAAGTCCTGCATCTGTATGATACAAATGTGTGTAAAATGATACCGGGCGCTGTAATCACTCATCTGGTTACGTTATTACATTGACCACCACACCACCCCCCCCCCCCCCCCCCCAAAAGAAAGGACGTATTATTGGCTTCCCCAAATTTTTTCCCCACGACACGCTACTGCTGTTGCGGAGAAGCCTCTTAGCTCCGGAATCCGGTTCGTTCCGACTAGAGCAAAAGCACTGCATACTTCACGCTTACGTCGAGGCGGGGGCAGGGGCAGGGGCGGGATCAACTCCTGAACAACAACAAAAAGGCCCGCGTTTTATCCAGTTTGTACACAACGATGGAGAAACTTAACAAGCAGCAGTGGTCCACTGAAGAGACCAGCTACCTACTGGGAATCTGGTCTTCCGAAGAGGTACAGAGGAAGCTGGAGCACAATCGGCCATTGTTGTTGTTGTCGGTGTGAGCTGTGAGGGGTTACCGCGCGGTTTGGCTTTATGAAGCAGGCACGCAAACGGTTACGTCATTACACAAACGATGACACAGCACCAGTCGGACTCTGGGCGGTGTGAAAAGAGCCGGAGCTAAACACAAGAACCGGTTCTGAACCTGAAAAGCTCTAGCACGGAGCTTGAACCGGAGTTGCGTTGGTGTGAATGAGGTATAAGACCTCAAATTACCCACAATCCACTCGACCCAATGTAAAAAGTAAAAAAATTAATGTTGAACCTCTGCACTGGCACCTGAAAAGGGACACATCCTCTTCCTAGTCAATATACTGCACCCTCAGAGGTTTAGTCTATGACAAGAGAATTGATGGGATTAGTAAATGATGTCAGCCCAGGGAATGGACTCAGGTTGGATCCACATCGTAGACTCTTAAAAGGCCAATGGTCTAAACTGTGTCTGTGTGTCTTTGATAGTGTGTGGGTGTGTTTGTGCTTGACTTGAAATGTCAGTCTAAACATTTAGGAATAACCTGTACATACACATGTGCACACACACCTCAGAGTCCTGAGTGTTTCAACGCTGAGAGGTGCTACACTTGTGCTTGTTCACAGATAATTTGGCTAACACACACACACACACAAACACACACTCACACACACACACACACACACACACACACACACACACACACACACACACACACACACACACACACACACACACACACACACACACACACACACACACACACACACACACACACACACACACACACACACACACACACACACACACTTCCACCACTTTCCAGTAATACTTTTGTCTTGAATGGCTTAGAACTAGGACTGCATGGTTTAATCAGGTACAATATGAATGATTAGAGCAAGCTGTCATTCAGTTCTTAATCATACCCACTCTTCAGTTAAAGCCACATTATTTGGAGTTTAACATGGAGGTACAGAATAATTTGTCTTTTTACTGCTTTTTAAAATGCTTTACAACTAGCTCTTCAGAATCTCTGTTAATAACTTTATTGTTTTTATTTTATGAAGGTTTTATTTTACTTTTTTTTCTGTTAAAGGTCCCATGTCATGCTTTTCTGGTTATTACCCGTCCCTTTGTGTGTTATGAAGGTTTTTATGCATGTAAACGGTCTGCAGAGTCACAAACCCTCAAAGTACACCCTGTAGCGAGTAAAACTCTAACACAGAAAATACCTCCCCAAAACGCCTCGTTGGAGATACGTCACTGTCCATTTGATTCTTCCGGGTACGCATGATGTCAACCGTACCCGGAACGAAATGGAGCAATCCGTGGAGCCGTTGCGTTACGTCCGCGGAGCCGTTACGTTAAGCCCTCGCTGATTGGTCCAAATTGACCAATCCACGGACTTCCTCACACACACACTCAGTGCATGCAGCTCTGCTGATCTCTCCTCCCTGGCTGCAGGCTGATAACAGACAGTTGGGATCGCGGCGAATTTCTCTCTGCAGACCCATTCTCACAGGGTTTATCAACCTTTGTCTTACTCAATATCAAGCCACACTTATTGTTTTTACTTTGGCTGTGACTTTGTGTGTGCTCAGGATGAGTTTGGCTGTGTTTCGCTGTGTATCGCTAAACAAGGAAACAACACCTCCACGGAGCTTAGCGCGATTCACAACGTCCCGACCAATCAGAGCACACTGTGCTCACAGGGAAGGTGGGGGCTGGAGCTACTGGAGCTACAATGAGCCGTTAAGGACAGAGAGTGAAATTCAGTGAATACACGTAGTTTACAGAGATGCTGTATGAGAAACCAATGTGAGTTTGGAAAATTGCACAATATAAATCTATTCTAGTAGACCTCAACAATGGAATTATGATCAGTGGAAATGGCCATGACATGGGACCTTTAAATAAATGGTTTGGATATGATTAACTTTGACGCTTCTTGCCCCAAAGTACTCTTTGTGTTCAGTAAACCAGCATCGAGTTGTTGCATCCTTATCTTAGTAGTTAGTGTTTTGGGTTTTGCCAGCTATCCAGTGATGTGGTGTAGCAGCAACCAATCATATGCTTTAGATTTTTGTTCTGTCTAAAAAGGCAGTTTTCCCCGAATTTCCCGGTGGCTGGCCGTTTTGCTGCTTTGCCGCTTGTAGTGTGAATACACTCAAAATGCAATAGGAATACAACCACATAAAAATGGATTTAAATGCAATCTATGCCTTGACAGTACTTCAATATAATCCGACATCGAGTTTTAGATTAATTGCTATCATAATTAAATTAATATATTTAATTGCTTCGTTAAACAGGAAAATGTAAAATGTAAATGTATATGTTAATGAGAAAAAATGTCAAAGTTACATATTACTAACGTCTCTAGACAGACACCAGAAATATATTACATGAAAGTGTGTTGGTTGGTTGGAACAAGGTTTGTTGTTCATCCCTATAAATACGATTCAATGAAGAGATGCTTGTACGAAATGTCAATATTCTCAAACACATATATAAAAAGAAAAAAGTCTTCACATCAAGAAATGAAGATGCAAAAGATAAACATGCAGGTGTTTACCGATGCATACACGTCAGATCGGTTGTTGTAACTGAATACAGATCGTTAAAATCTCTGCACATCAGATCTGTCACTGCGCAGTAAATCATCTGCACTACAGAAATGTAAAGAGAGATTTAATGAGACTTTAATAGATAAGAAATGTTCCCAATACCCATTTGTTTTGACATGTTTTGATATAGTCATTACTTGTTCTTGCATCTATATAAGTGTCCATATGGATATGGCATGTTGACATCCATATTGTCACATAGCGCTAATTAACTAGATTGTAAATAGAGATGAAAACATGGCTCTCGAAAGGTAATTGTTTACCAATTTAAAAGTGATCAATACAGTCACGCGTGTGTGTGTGTGTGTGTGTGTGTGTGTGTGTGTGTGTGTGTGTGTGTGTGTGTGTGTGTGTGTGTGTGTGTGTGAGAGTGTGTGTGTGTGTGTGTGTGTTTGTGAGTGTGTGTGTGTGTGTGTGTGTGTGTGTGTGTGTGTGTGTGTGTGTGTGTGTGTGTGTGTGTGTGTGTGTGTGTGTGTGTGTGTGTGTGTGTGTGTGTGTGTGTGTGTGTGTGTGTGTGAGTATGTGTCTCAGTGAGTGTGCGTGGGAAGGTTTGTGTGTGTGTGTGTGTGTGTGTGTGTGTGTGTGTTTGTGAGTGTGTGTGTGTGTGTGTGTGTGTGTGTGTGTGTGTGTGTGTGTGTGTGTGTGTGTGTGTGTGTGTGTGTGTGTGTGTGTGTGTGTGTGTGTGTGTGTGTGTGTGTGTGTGTGAGTATGTGTCTCAGTGAGTGTGCGTGGGAAGGTTTGTGTGTGTGTGTGTGTGTGTGTGTGTGTGTGTGTGTGTGTGTGTGTGTGTGTGTGTGTGTGTGTGTGTGTGTGTGTGTGTGTGTGTGTGTGTGTGTGTGTGTGTGTGTGTGTGTGTGTGTGTGTGTGTGTGTGTGTGTGTGTGCTGAATTGGCTGTGATGAGGTGTTAATCAGCCACATTGACAGCATGCACATGTAACATGTGTCAGTTAAGGACCTTATGTTCATGTGTCTGTACATACGTGGTCTAGCCTGCAGGTCTCTGTCATTGTGTGTTTGACAGATGATAGGCCTAGCTGCATGTACGAGAGTGAAAGTGAGTGTTCACACAGCAGGTGAGATGTTTTTCATTTATCTCAGCTTTCAAAGAGGCCCTATTGCTTTTCGGGGTTTCCCTTTCCTGTAGTGTGTTATATATGTTTGTGTGCATGTAAATGGTCTGCAAAGGCTAACATCCTAAAGCTCCCTCCAGAGGGAGTTTCTCTCCCACACTTTTTCCCTGTGTTTACTTCCGTAACATAATGACATCACTATGTCACACATGTGCATCTATTGGAAAGCGATCCAACCCATATGTGAATCTCTAAGCGGTCAGCCAGCTGATCAATCAGAGCAGACTGGGCTCTGGTTTCAGACGTAGGGTGAAAAGAGGTGCTGCAGCACAAGGCAGTATGAGAAAAATAAAGAGCTTTTTGAATATTAAAGTATGAAAACTAAATACTAATATGAACATTTATTTTTTCCCCTGATAATATTCATATAAGCCTGTGATAAACTGTAGCCGTCATACGAGTGAGTAAATGGTTATTTGCCTCATTCATATAGAGCCAGGATAAGTCAAAGCCATCATATCAGAGTAGGAAAGTGTGTGTGTGCAGATAGGTGTGTGTTCACGTGTAAAGTACACCCCATCCATACAGAGCTGGAGAACAACCTGCAGCCGTTATACAAATATGACACTCATTTCTCCCCTTTATAGATCTGTTTGCATGTGGCATAAACCAATGACAAACAACCTTGTCCAAGAATGTGTATAATATTTGCTATGGCTACATCATTCTGGTTTGACACTCAGCATGTTGTGTTGCATTAACTGGCAGGCAGGTGCTGCACATTATGGACTGTAGGGAGGCCTTTCATCTGAGTACAGTGGTGTACTTCACTTTTCAGAATTGTAATTTAAAGGTGGGGTAGGTAATTTTGGAGAAACCAGTGTCACTACCCGATCTGCAACTCTGCCCGATCTGCAGTGCGCATGTGCGAGATGGTCCGCCATATTGGAGAACTCCAGATGGCAACCCAAGAAGGACACTTGACACAGTGGCTTTTGGCAAAGCTGAAAAATAAAACTCGAGAGAGATGAGTTATTGTTATTACAACGTGACTTCACTATTATTTGACAACTCTTTTTATTGGGTTCTTTTATTTGGGGTTAAGTACATTGTCAGAATAAGTGAGAAATGAATTTAACTTATGTCAAACAGCTATCATACTGAATAAATATTTACTGAAAATGTTTGCAAAAATGTATGGCATACGGCTGTCTAACATAAGTTAAATCCATTTCTCACTTATTTCGAATAATGTACTTAGCCCCAAATAAAAGAACCCAATAAAAAAAGTTGTTAAATAATAGTGAAGTCACTTTGTAATAACAGTAACTCATCTCTCTCGCGTTTTCTTTTTGTGCTTTGCAAAAAGCCACTGTGTCAAGTGTCCTACTTGGGCTGCCGTCCGGAGTTGTCCAATATGGCGGACCATCTCGCACATGCGCACTGCAGATTGCGCAGAGCTGCAGATCGGGCAGTGACAATCAGCTTGAGTGCACTAGAATTTGAAAATACACTGCCGGAAAAAATCTGCCACTTCCTTACAGAGCCCCCCCTCCAAAACACACAAACGCGCACATGACCAATGAGGGCACAAGATAAGTTTGTGCACAGATGGAAGTATGACAGGCAGGTAGGCCATCCAGTTATTTTAGCCGGGCCGACTCAGATGATTGGTCGTGCTTTTTACAGTGCCACGGCTTCCACAGATGACATTTTTGTATGTATTTCTTGTCAAAGCACTTAAGATATGCATTGCTATCGGGATGTTAAGAGCATTCCATGGAATATAACAAAAAGTGTATCTCGAGACGGTTTCTCAAACTTACCTACCCCACCTTTAAACATGTTTTTTTTATGTCGGACATGTTTCATTGTTTTGCCAGCTTAGCCTTTTTTTAAAACAAATATTTTATTAGGTGAGATATTATTATTTAAATAACCACTTCAAGTGGCACGATTTAAATTGAAAAAGGTTAACAGTTGACTGTCAAAATGAAGTAGACTGAAGATAAATTCTGACTTGTTTTCAAGAAACTATTATGGTATATTTTATTAATCCAAGATGCTTCTAGGGATGAAAATAGCGTTGCCATATTATTTTAGGTTTAGTTCACCATATTCAAAAGTAAATACAGCATATATGTATTTCCTCTTAATCTTTTCGGGCTTAGTATTTGAAATACATTTACACATTTGTTTTAACAGCTTTTATGAAATGACTCCTCAGTGAAGGGAAGCCATCAAAAACATTGAAATGTTCAAATTCCTTTGCTGTGTGTGGGTTAATGTTGACTACACATGTGATATTTTAGACAATATCATCTTCACTTTAGGGCTAGGCTTCTGCGTCTTGCATTGGAGTCTTTATGGGTTGTGCTTGCTACATAACAAAACGAAGCAAAACATGTTTGCTAAAAGGTTACACCATTTGAGCCAAAGTATTTTTCATTTCCTTTATTGATTGCAAACACTTGGGAGCACTATAGTGTTTAATGTTGAGTACAGGCATTCATAAATTATCCGCACCAAGCATCATTGGTAGTACAACAGAGTCACTGTTGGTAAGGCTGACATATTTCAATAATGTGCATCACTGTATCCTGCAGAAATGTCCGAAAGTCACCTGATCCTCAGCCTGTCTGTCAGAGCCACGGCCACTCTTCGTTTACTCATTACATTACATGTCACTTGTTAGACACTTTTATCCAAAGCGACTTACATACTCAATACTGTGGGCAATCCCCACAGGAGCCATTCGGGGTGAAGTGTTTCAGGGACACAACAACATGCTGACTGCAGTGGGGTTTGAACATGTGACCCCCTGATCCGAAGACCAACGCACTAGTCCACTCTGCCAAATGTCTGCACTCCACTCTAATGTATTTTTCTCACCTCCTGTAAAAGATAGCTACAGAAGTATCTGATATGCAGAACGCTGCTACATTATGACATCTATTCTTCACATAAGTGCCCACATATTCACGACCCTCATTGTCCAACAATCATGCAATAAATACATTTTGACTCACCACCTTCTAACTCCGTATCCTGTTTTTCACACGGTGCCGTGCACAACCTGGTGGAGTATTTTTTCTACGCAATTTTAATATTTATGACCTGCTTTAACGGTTGTGGCTTATACAGCCAGGCTCTCAGCGCTCTGCACTATTAATGTCATAAGGACAATGTCACCAGAGCCCTAAAACATGGTTATGGGTTTGACAGAGTGTGTGTGTGTGTGTGTGTGTGTGTGTGTGTGTGTGTGTGTGTGTGTGTGTGTGTGTGTGTGTGTGTGTGTGTGTGTGTGTGTGTGTGTGTGTGTGTGTGTGTGTGTGTGTGTGTGTGTGTGTGGGTGGGTGGGTGGGTGGGTGGGTGGGTGTGTGACAGGCATACATACCTACAGATAGGTAGATAGATAGATAGATAGATAGATAGATGTAGTTGGTAGGAAGTTTGCACTTTAAATAAGAACATAAACATTGATACTGTTTAGCCCTGCTTGACTTACCTCTGGTTTTGAAACTCAGCCCGGTGCAGTATAACTGTTTTGCCCAAGTGTGTGTGTGTGTTTACTTTGTGTATTGTGTGCTTCAGATAGTATCAGATCCCAATCTCTGGCCTCCAACCAGAAGGGGCAAAGATGCCAACAAGCCATTATAGAGTTACCACAGAGTCAAGTGTCACAGATGTGTGTATACAGTATCTGTATCTGTATACACACTCACAAACACACATGACATATTGGTCAAGTGAAATGCAGACGTATTGATCAGTGGATGAGCTATCAAGTAAAGTTAGGAAAGTCCTTTTGGGGAAACTTCAACTAAACTTTTGTTGAACTCTAGTTTTTATGTTTTATTTCTTATTTGCATTTGTCTTTTATTTTGTCTATTTTCTTTACGTACTTTGCAAAGCATTAAATTCAAGAGAATATTCTTAGATTCTACAGATATCTAATAAAACATTGCATTAGTATAGCCTATATCTGCGGCATTTTGTGTGAATGTGCCCTTTAAATCGAATCCAGTGTAACACTTTCAACAACACACTCTCCATCTGAAATATCATCTCTGCTTCCATTCGATTCTCTGCCAAACTTCCATCTTCTCTCTTTTTCTCTCTGCTATCATTCCTTATCTCCTATCTGTCCACCAGTCTGTTGGTGATGGAGGCATCAGATGTGCATTTTCTTTATTCCTTACAGTCTTAACTTAAGCATTTCATGCAAATCATAACATGTACGTTAGGCTAATGTAAAAATGTAGCATGATCTGTGTGATGAGGAGAACTCCCTGCTTCATGATTCCAGTGATTCATGCTAACATCAACACACACCATATTGAGTAAAGAGTTGTAGGCACTAACAGCAATACTGTCTGTTAAAGTGTATGTGTGTGTATTTTAATAAAATAAATCATATTAAAACCCATTTTTGAACTAGGATGAATAATTTTCCAACCATCCATAACTAGATCTTTAGATTGGGCAGGTAAATAATACATAAATAAAACAAATTGATTACTGTGGGATTTTCTGGACTGAAGTATGTCCTGAAATAAACCTTGAAAACCACATGTTTATGGTAAGTAACTATTATTTGTTGACATTTTTTGAAATTATTAATGTATATAAAACAACATAAAGCATTTTAAGACTGTCATGTTATATGTTTAATTTATATAATATTAGTAATACATTTAAATTATATTACTCAACATAGTGTGTGATAAAACTGTACATGTAACACAAGATTAATGATGAAATTCAAGTCTATGTTTTCATCTCTTAAAAGTTAACAACAAAGACAATCTCCTTTGAAAATAGTGTACTTTGTGGGTAAGGGACGTAAACATTTCACAAGCTAAAGGGCTCCTAATGAACCCATAATTCATTGAATTGAGTGCTGACCACATCAGCTGATGTCTAGTGGAACAACTGCAAAATCTTCCATAGATGGCCTCCAAATTGCCTTTCTCTTCAAAAGAAGAAGTAGACTTAATACATACGGACATATTGACCCTCTGGCAGCAAAGAAAAACTCAGCATGGCCAGACAACTAAATAGAGAAACTGTCAAACTGTTGGTTGGACAGGCAACCACTCAGCATCTGTAAAAGCTTCAGTCCAGGGAGGGGAGGGTGATAGACAGCGAACTATTTTTGTATAAGGACACATAAAACGATCTGTAGAATCAGCAGTTAGATAGACAGGTTTGAACAGTTGGATAAGAAGACAAGCTGAAACATTGGGAAAAAACGTGTAATGTCAACGAGTCAAAAACAATTCTTCATTCAGACCATGAACTAATCCAATGTGTTTGTCCTTCTTCTGGGTTTTGCTCTGTTGTCATCATCGGCCTCACCTCACCATGCTTCAGAAGACATGCTTATTCCTACTCTTATTACCTGTAAGTAGAGATTTCACATCAGGAATAATTCCTTTTTCAACCCAGAATGTGTTCCTTATGACAAGCTTTTGATTTTTGTTATGATTCTGTCTTGTTTTCTTGCATCCTGTTAGAATTTAACCCCATGAATTTGAGGATATACATTGTTTCCCTCAAAATAATCAGAAACCTTCTTGACAATATGCTAAAATAAAGAACTTCCTCTGACCAAAATGGAACCCATATTCCACCTGTTTATTTAGCCAGTCAACAACACATGTACACTGCATTGTGAAAGGTCTGCAGGACAAACTTGCCTGGTAGAAAAACACGACACCGTGCAGGCACACAACTTCATTGGGCAGATGGCTATAAATAATAACTCTTAAAGAATATATTATTATATGTACTTGTATTTAAAATCAGTTTCCTAGTCTTTATTAGATTCAGCCTTACAATAAGGCAATAAAGCTATTATCAGCTGTGAAAGTTGGACTCAAACTCAACTTTACTCGAGTTCAAACCTAAAAAAAAAAGTACTTCCTTTAATAAAATTGAATTTTTCAAACTTTATTTTCAATCGAAGACTAGAAACAGATCACTGTATGTAAAAAGTTAGACAGATACCGTATGTAGTTCCAAAACATTTTGAAAAAAAAACAAAGAACTTCTGTATCACTTGAAGGGTCTGGCTAACTGAAGGCTAATGGGCTTTCTGTATTATCGCTTTCAGAGTTTGTATCCTCATGGTTGAATGTTGAATGCACTTACTGTAAGTCGCTTTAATGTAATGGAGAGATGCACTCCACAGCTCCTTATATGTCCAGATTCTTGATAATAATTATTGATAATGCCTTTACTTTAAAGGGCTTTGCTAATAAAATTAAGAAACCATATAACAAGCTACTGGTTAGCTTTGAACACTTTCCTCACCATCCAGCTGTGCTTTAACACAATTATACACACCCAATATTAGTGGCAGAAGACTTCAATTGGAGGAGTTGCTGAGTCATTTCCTTAAGTTTAGTTACCTAAATGCTAACTTAAGTGTGTTCAGCTTTCTGCATTTTTGTTAACATTTTTCAGACATCATTGTTGGTCTGGTAGTTATCAGGACACTTGTGTTTAACGACAGCATTAGTTTGGTGCTGAGAGGGTGACTTCAGTCAGACTTAATCTGCATTGTTTACACGCCCCTTCTCTTAGTGGCTCACCCTAAAAAGTCAATGTAATTCACTGTTATCTTCTCTAGCCATTTCCTGCTTGTTAACCAATTATAATGAGGCACTGTTATAGCTGTCCGTTCATACATGCACAGACACACAAGCACACGCACACGGACACGCATGCACTCTGTTGCCCTGAGCTCACCTAAAAATCCCTGCAGAGAATTTCTGAAAATCCCTGCTTCTCCAGCTGTCTTCAAAGCATCTGAAAATGTCCTCAAAATGTGCAGCAGAGTCCTAACCGAGCGCAACATTCATCATATTCCACTTCTTCTTAAACCAGCCACCCTGAGGCTGGCTCACCCAACCAGAAATGACTTCTTTCCACTAAGAAACTGACACAATTAGGAAGGTGCCAGCCATGTATGTGGGTTTGCAGCTTTTTCGCACTCGTTGTGAAATGTGTTTAGGCTAAAAAAAATAGAATACACATTGCCATATTGACAATGCCAAAATATATACACACACTTCAAGCAAAGTTGTGTGCAAACACAGGCATAGATGATATAACTTGTTTTACTTTTTTTTGGGGAAACATGTTTTTTGCCCCACTCTTGCTTTGTAGATCCCAAGGACCCTCATCAAAAATGTTTATTTTCGGGACTGAATACTGGTCTTTGTATCAATATCAGATTTGTTTTAATCTATGTATGTTGCGCTTAAATATCAATATTCATACCAGCCTCAAACATTGACTTTTGTTTGGTTTGTGGTTCCTCAATTAATGAACACAATCATATCAAAGACAAGGTTAGGAAGTGCGTTACAGCATAAACAAAACACTCACATATTTAAAGACAGGGAGACAACAACGTATTTGTGTATAATAACAAAAAGATTGACAAGGCCGGAAAGAGAAATGAGCAGTGTTCTTGTTTTTTTTTTTAAAACACCTGATGTAAAAATAACAAAGCACGGAAAGGGCTGATGAAAAAGAAAGAGCTTGAACCGGAGTTGCGTTGGTGTGAATGAGGTATAAGACCTCAAATTACCCAAAATCCACTCGACCCAATGTAAAAAGTAAAAACATAAATGTTGAACCTCTGCACTGGCACGTGAAAAGGGACACATCCTCTTTCTAGTCAATATACTGCAACCTCAGAGGTTTAGTCTATGACAAAATAATTGATGGGATTAGTAAATGATGTCAGCCCAGGGAATGGACTCAGGTTGGATCCACATCGTAGACTCTTAAAAGGCCAATGGTCTAAATTGTGTCTGTGTGTCTTTGATAGTGTGTGGGTGTGTTTGTGCTTGACTTGAAATGTCAGTCTAAACATTTAGGAATAACTTGTACATACACATGTGCACACACACCTCAGAGTCCTGAGTGTTTCCACGCTGAGAGGTGCTACACTTGTGCTTGTTCACAGATAATTTGGCTAACACACACACACACACACACACACACACACACACACACACACACACACACACACACACACACACACACACACACACAGCAATAGCCTAAGGATGTTCGCTTTTAGATGAGAGAGGGATTTAAAGTTTTACAAGACTCCTGATGTGTTGGTGTGTGTGTGTTGGGGTGTGGGGCTGTATCTACTCTCTCTCATCCCTCTCTATTCCTCCATCTCCCTCCCTTGCTGGGTCTGCCTGTAAATCCTGTGATATATAGATGAAAGTGTGTTTGAGCTGGGCCTGCAGCTTCCTCCGGAGCGCCGCTGTCCTCCTGAAGTGACGGCCTGTCTGTCTGAGCCGGCTGGGGATGGCTCGGGGAGGTTTGAGCTATCAGTCTGCCAACCCACTGGCTGAGGCCATCCTCGCCATGATACGCCGGTTCTGTCAATCCCTCCACAAGTGAAACAAATGCTGTTTCCTTGTTTGATTTCACGCCTTAAGGTGGCCCCTGATAACTCGCGAGACTTCTGCTCAAATGCAATGCCCTCTTGTTACGGCTGCTGCCTTCCTGATCGTCTGAGTGTTTTCAGCTGTGTGTTCTATGTAAATGAGCTGTGCGGTTGCCCTCCCGGTATTGGCTCCCATCTCCTGGTCCGCCTCCTGAAGATTGCGATTGGAGCACGCCGGGCCCGACGCACTCCAATCGCAGCGCACAGCCGGCGCACACCTGCTGGAGATGACTACAAAGCTTGGGGACAATCCTCATTCTGGAGGCTCTGTATGTGGACAGATGCCTCTCGCTACTTGCTCTCTGTTCTGGGGTTAAACTTGTGTGGTTAGTTAGAGTGTAGAGTAGCTTAGTTAGTGTTTAGAATAGTTTAGGATTCGGTGACGGTTGCCTGTAGTTTAGTTGTGGTGTTGTATAGATTCTCTGTGTTAGTTGTACCACTTTTAGAGTGAGGTTTTGTTTTGTTCTTTATTTAGTATAGTATTTATTTTCCCTGTATGTCTTTAGACTCCCTTTTTAGAGTCCTCCTTTAGTTGGTTATTTGTCAACCTGTGCCCTTTTGGCTCCTTTTGTTTGTTTCAGGCTGTTTGCCTGCTATTTTGTTCACAGCTGTTTTAAATAAACACTTATAATTAATACCAATTCCATACTGGTGTGTGTTGCATTCCTCTTCCCCTAGTTGGGACGTAACATACATTGCCCTCCCGGTATTGGCTTCCTTTGTTTGTTTCAGGCTGCTTGCCTGGCATTTTGTTCACAGCTGTTTTAAATAAACACTTATAATTAATACCAATTCCATACTGGTGTGTGTTGCATTCCTCTTCCCCTAGTTGGGACGTAACATACATGGGGGCTCGTCCGGGATCGTCCCATGTATGTTACGTCCCAACTAGGGGAAGAGGAATGCAACACACCAGTATGGAATTGGTATTAATTATAAGTGTTTATTTAAAACAGCTGTGAACAAAATAGCAGGCAAACAGCCTGAAACAAACAAAAGGAGCCAAAAGGGCACAGGTTGACAAATAACCAACTAAAGGAGGACTCTAAAAAGGGAGTCTAAAGACATACAGGGAAAATAAATACTATACTAAATAAAGAACAAAACAAAACCTCACTCTAAAAGTGGTACAACTAACACAGAGAATCTATACAACACCACAACTAAACTACAGGCAACCGTCACCGAATCCTAAACTATTCTAAACACTAACTAAGCTACTCTACACTCTAACTAACCACACAAGTTTAACCCCAGAACAGAGAGCAAGTAGCGAGAGGCATCTGTCCACATACAGAGCCTCCAGAATGATGATTGTCCCCAAGCTTTGTAATAATCTCCAGCAGGTGTGCGCCGGCTGTGCGCTGCGATTGGAGTGCGTCGGGCCCGGCGTGCTCCAATCGCAATCTTCAGGGGCGGACCAGGAGATGGCAGCCAAGGCCGGGAGGGCAACCGCACAGCTCATTTACATAGAACACACAGCTGAAAAAACTCAGACGACCAGGAAGGCAGCAGCCGTAACACTCCCCCCCCTTAAGACACAAACCCACAGGTTTTGTGAACCTAAGCACACTAACGAAATTCCTAATAACACACATTCATCACAAACTCAACCTGACACACTAACGTCACAAACTCAACCTGACACACTAACATCTCCAACTCAACCTGGACAAGCATCGGCCAACACATTCTCTGAACCCTTTAATGACAGGTGTCTACTGTTGTAGTCCCGCACAATCAGAGCCCATTGCAGGAGACGCTGGTTGTGCTTGGACACGCTGGGGCAGAATATGAATGGATCGTAACATGTACACATCACAATTGGCCAAAGGCTGGGTCCAACATCCATCTTAGCATGTTGTAGAGCCAACACTAACACTAAGATCCGATACACGAGCTGACGCTCTCGGGTTACCGGGAGTGTCGAGAACTCTAGAGGCTTGTCTGAGCCGGCGTGTTGCGCCAGTCTCGCGACATCCTCACGAGGAGGAGGGGGAGCCACAATTTCTGGCTTCTCCTCGGACACAGCTTCATCTGAAGGCACAGGCACAATCACAGGATCAGCTAATGAAACATTAGGGTCACATTTACTTGCCTGTGTGCGTGTAGCCAGGCCAATGCCTTTAGGCGGAGATATATTCTGCCGCTGTTCCTTGCGTTTCAGAGAATACATACTAATATACTAAATAAAGAACGAAACGGGCATGCATCACTTTCCAGGAACATAACAAAACATGTTGCATGGTCCATTATTTTAGCTATACAGATACAATTTGTAGCTACATACTGTATGTAGACAACACCATTTTAACACAAAATAAATCCCCTAAATGAAAACATTTCATAACTTAACATTCAACACACATGTACATATAATGCCAGAAGCCTATTCTTCAAATGTCAAAAATTGCTTGAATATTTGAACTGTTTAATTTTTTGGTAAAACTACAGAAGCACAATTTTACTTTTTGGGGTTTTACCTTTACCTTTTGCTATTGTCCCACCCATTGCCTGAAACACCTCCATTGTACTCTTTGTTTACTTCTGTAACATAGTGACATCACTATGTAACACTAACGCTTCTATTGGCGCTACAACACATTAGGCGCTTTTACCCGTACTTTTCCCGTTTAGTTCCGTTAGTGCCTGGAATTTCAATCAAAAAGAGAACTTAGTTTAGAGAACTTTTACCCCCAGTTTTAGTGCCTGCTAGAGAGGTGGTACTATCCTGGGGAGAAAAAGTACCAATTTCGATTGGCTGGGCGAATTGAAACCACGCCCTGTAAAACTCTCCGCATTATTAGCATTAGCCCCGCCCACCAACGGAGAAAGAATAACTTCTCACAAAAAAAAAATAGGAGCGGTGGAGTGATGAGGAGCAGGGTTTCCGTTAGCCGGTAATTTCCGTTTTTTAGCTGGTAGAATTTAATAAAAACCGGTAAATTCAAAACCTGCCGGTCAAAATGTCAGATGCTCCGATCGATTGGCCGCCGATCATTATCGGCCCATAGTCACTCTTAATAGTTTGATCTGTGCTCTCTATAAAGGGCGATCAGGAGAGCTGGATCTGATCGATATGGACATAAACGCGAGTGAAGTGTAACCGGACGAGAGAGAGAGATCAGAACAGCTGCTGCATAATCACCTGCAGTGGAGTGCACCAGCTGGGCGTAAAAAAGTAGGTCTTATCTCTAACGTCGGGCTTAGCTACGTCCGACTTAGTGATTCGAATTTAGACCGTGTGCACCAACCCTGGCTAGTCTAGGTCGTAGCTGCGCCTGGTCTTAAGATGCGCCTCCACGTGAATACACGCGAAACAGTAATTGTTGCCAAGCAACACACGTCTACATAATTTAACACTTGAACTCCTCCATTCAGAGCAAACTAAGATTTGGATAACGAAGTCATGGATAACAGAAACCAAAAGAAGAGAAAAATGACGCCCACACCCCGAAAAAGAAAGAGGGATTTTACAGAGCTACAGCGTGAACTGGTGGAGAAAGAGATCGTTCGTGTGGAGGTGGAGACCGCAAAACTGCAGCGGAACATGACAAAATTGAGCTGGAGAAGGACAAATTAAGACTCAAAATTATAATTCTTAAGAATCAGCTAAGAATCACTGAAGAAGACAATTTGTCATTCACCATTCTCTAATCATATTTGTTATCTAATGTTCTTGTGTGTGTTTGAATAAAATAGGCTATAAAACAGCCTAATGAAAATATATGTGGTCACAATGGGAGCTTATTGAAATGCAATTGCAAAAAAACAGCGTTCATATTACAAATATACAGGCCTATATGTTGTTTATTATGTGATTGTGGTTAACTCGTCCACTGATATCTTCACGGAGGCCAGGAGGATTTTGCTGCTTCTTCTTGTGTTAAGTAAATATAATTCCTAAGGCGGCGCTGGAGAGCCAAGGAAACGTGTCCGACATGCAGTTGTGCGATGAACATTAATCATGTCTCCCACAGTATTAAAGTACAATCTGAGCGCAATCAGCACCTGCAAGTTTGGGGAGAGCGCAACGTTTCTGTCTGATCCGTTCTGTTCTTGAGGGGAGATCTCCTCGATTAAATCAAAAAGGGCTTGTCTGCCGAAAAGAAACCTCTCTATCAGCTCACTGAATAGATGTCCAGTGGGTTTGTTCGATCACGGACGACTCTCTCGTCTTAATGCCCTTTCGTTGTTACAACATGTAAACAAGACGCACTGCCATAGTTATTTTCCTTCTTGCCTGCTTTACGTTACTATGGATACTAGTCTCTCTTTCCGATTTACGCCTGCTCCATACTAGGCGTAAAAGTTACACCCGGGCGCAACACATACAGGGCTTAAGTCTAAGTGGTGCACTAGTCATAACTTTAGTTTGGTCTTAACCTTCGGTTCTACATCAGACGTAGAGTTACGCCCAGTTTACGCCCAGCTGGTGCACTCCACTCCTGAAGCCCCGCCTACTGTTTAGCGCGCTGCATGAGAAACTGAAGGGCTGTCAGGAGAGAGAGGGAGGGAGAGGGGAAAAGAGAGGATCCGTTTCTCCGTGTTATTATTCAAAGTTAATTTAAACTTTTAATTAGTAATAATGTACTTCATCTACTACAAGTAGTTTCTTTGAATGTAATAATTATGTTGTTTGTTGTTTGTGGAATCATTTATTGAAAAATGAATCTGAATTTTTCGATCTGTTACGATTATAAACTGAAGCAATATAAAAACGACTCCCATTAACTGAGTTTTAAACATCAGCATATCTGGTCCTACCTTACCTGCTAATGGAAACTCTGCTACAAAATTCTTATTATTACAGTTTTTCTCGATTGCTAACACACATTTTTTTTTTAATTGCTCAGTTTCTCAGAACACTAAACACAATTCACAAAACCCCAAACCCAAAGTGCAAAACACCTAATGTATCCTGCTAAGTGAAGAACTGCACTCAAAACTACATAAACACTTACCAAATGCAAATTTTGCACCAAATATAACACACTTCATTCATAATACTAGATGGTTTGACCACCCAACTTCACACTGCTGAGCATAATCTAAAGCACGTTCATCTTTTATGGGCTATGCTCTGTACGTAAAGGTTTCAGCAGAGAAAGATTGCTTGAGTATACAGAAATACAGTAAATGAAGAAATACAAATGAGTTGTTGAAAAAATCTTATTTTATTCAAAAATAACATTGTGCAAGATGCGTCTCAGCACATAGTTACTATGCTTCGGATCTCTCTAAGTGTGATGGCATTGTTTGCCAAAACCCAGTTTGTAACTGCTGCTTCCTGTGCCTCATTGAAAATCCTTAGCTTTACACCTGCACCTCTTTGTTTCTCAGTCCTTCAGCTAAACAACAACGATATAGTGGTTGGTCAGTGTCTGTGTTGCATAACAGTAAGTCTACCACAGTCAAATGTGCAGGATTTTTGTACAGTTATAGTATGCAACATGCCAACAATTCAGCTACAGTAATGAAGTAAATACGTTTCACACAACAGATATAAGCACTGATATATCATGAATTATGCAGAGCTGAAAACTGGTAACTAACCTGTTTTCAAGTCTAAGTGTCCGGATTACAGAGGCAACAGTAAATCGGCTTAGATTAGGCTGAACCCTCTGTCCAGCCTCTCGCATCGTCAAACCATGGTTGATAATATTTCATTTCATTAGAGAGTGCTCTTCCTCCTCCTCTCACTATCAGCCCAGCTCTTCCTCTTCCTCCTCCTCTTGCTCTTGCTTCCATGTTGGCTTCCATTGTTGCTGTAAGAAAGCACTCACCTGTGGTATTTTTATAGTGCTAACATCCTGATTGATGAGCCAACAATTATGCCACCAGGTGTTTGGTCAGGTGGAACGTGTTTCTTGATGATTGGTCCATGTGTGAGGCATTTTGAATATCAGTGTTTTAAACCTGCTAACACGTGACTTTATGTCAGATTCCTGTGTCTTACATGGAGAAACGTGTGCAGTGGTTTGCAAAAAGTGCCATGTTGATTTGCAAATTGTGTGAAAAGCTGAAAACGTGTTTAGAGTTTTGGAGATTTGAGCTGATGTTTTGCTCTCTGAGTGTCAGTTAAAATAATTGTGCTTTAAGTATACTTTTAGTGTGTTAGCAATCGAGAAAAACTGTATTATTGAAACATGACCGGTAAGTTTCAAATTTGTCCGGTAAAAGAAATTCTGTCCGGACATTTGACCGGCGAGAAAAAATCCTAGCGGAAACCCTGATGAGGGGGTGTCGGCGTTCTGGCGATTTACTCTGAAGGCTTCAGTAGAAGCTGCCAGTCCCCAACTCCGGGGACTTCCGGCCGGGGACTTCGGGTGGCCGTAAACGCCTTGAAGTGGTTTGCGGCCTGCCAGTAAACCCAAAGCAGAAGAAAAAGAAGTGACGTCAGCGGCTTCATTTGCGTAATCTTCCCTCAGGGAACTTATTCCGGTGTGAACGCGATCGGCTCTTAGTTCCATGGAGGTACTAAGTGCTGGGAACTAAGTGCTGGGAACTAAGTACGGCAAAGTACTTTGTGTGAAAGCGGCTATTGAATGTGATATGCCAAGGGACGGAACATTTACAACACTTATCTAAGCGGTTAAACAATCACAACAGAGCCGTCAAGCTGACCAGTCAGAGCAGACTGAGCTCTGGTTTCAGACAGAGGGTGAAAAGAGGTGCTGCAGCACAGGCAGTATGAGAAAAGAGCTTTTTGAAGATTAAAGCATGGAGACATGTCACAGTAGAGACACTAAATACTAATATAAAACTCAAAATGAGTACAATGGGGCCTCTTTAAAAGGCCGCAAACATGAAAAAATCTGAAATTGAATGAGAGTGACAGACGCTTTTACAGTATATAGACAATTGCAAACATTGAAAACAAATGTCTGTATATTTTACAGAAAAAAAAGACTTGATTGGTAGCACCAATATTTACAAAACTGCATTATTTAAATATTATAAATACTGAAAGATATGGATATCCATCATGTGGGAAATTAACCCTACAAGTGCTCATAGCACCTAATGTATCAAATGAACAATAATTAAAAATCATTCATTTGCTCATGATTACTAAATGTACTGCAGATTCGCCTCACTCACTCTATCGTCTCATCTCGTGTCTCAGCCATCAAATGAAGCTCTGGGCCCCCCTCCCCCACCTTAACAAAATCAACTGAATCTGCCACGCGTCGCTCATTACCGGCAGATCAGAGAGCCTGCAATTATCATCGCCGGGGGGGCAAAGTAGTCCATGATTATCTAACCTCAGTGCTTAATGAACTGCTGACATGACATTCATTAAAGAAGGATTACGTTGCACTCATTGCCACTTACAATATGCATGGAATTTGCCATTTAAATGAGTCCATTAACGGGATGAATGTGTGATAGGTAAAGGTGGAGAGAAGGAATGGGGGAGGGGTGGAGAAAGCATTTCCTTTATCACAATTCTATCTGTTGCTTTTCTGACTCCTCTCCTTTCCCCTGCTTCTCTGTTTTCTTTGTCACTTCACCCTTTTCTCTTTTTTGCATTCTCTCTCCATCTCTTCATCTTTTAGATTTGGCTTTCTTTTCTTTGCTCACCTACTCTGCCTCGTCTCCTGCCCACTTTCTGTCAAAGTGCAGTCAGATAGCCAGGAATAGGCCACTCTAAGCTCCAATCACACAGGAGCTTTTGAGGCTCTGTCGCCTGTAAAGTGGTGAGGAGTATAGGGTGGTTGAACCGGGGTTGATAGAGGGAAATTATTACGGGTGACACTTTACCAGGGACATGCTTCCTTTTCCGTCTTGCACTTTTTTTTCTTTCTAACACTCCCTCTCGTTCCTATGGTTATTTTTTCCGCCCTCATCACCTTGTTTATTCTTCAAACGTTTCATTTGTTTCCTAGTTTAAAGGATGCTAGTACATCTAATTTATAATAATCATACATTTCATTTTAAAGCGCTTTTTCAGGTGCTCAAATACGCTTTAAAGTGGGGATAAAACGAGATGAAATAGAATAAAAAAATATTAAAACAGCAACACATATTATAATAGAATAAAACATATATCTTTTAAAACAGCAACACAACCTAATTCACAAATTAAAAGCCCGTCCGAAGAGGTGTTGATGGATTGATTAACGTTTCATTTATTTCTCTACTATATTTTGTCCTCGTTTCACTTTCTTCTTCCTTGATCAATAATCTCTCTTTCATTTATATGTATTTGTTTCTTGGCTGTATTGCTTGTAAAAGTACAACTCATGTTCTGATCCCAGACCCACTTAATGGACACACACATTGATTTTTTATCCATAAACTGCAGAGGTCCTCATGTCGTGATTGTGTAGACCAAATGATGTCTCCCAATAGAGATCAATACCAAAACACACAGACACACACAAAGTACAATGACACCCTTTTATTTTTGTGTTTCTGCATATTGCTTTACCTCATACATATTTCTGTTCACATTGGATGATTATGAAGCCTTGATTTACATCCAACGCAAACGTGTAGTGCCGAGCGGGCAGTAATGTTCCATTTTATGTAGAGGAACAAAAACTAATAATTTGCCGGCAGGGGAGGAGGATGCATGTTTGATTATTTATCAACAGTGTTCCAAATAAGTGCACCTCACAGAAATGATCTTCTTTGTGTTTGTTTAAAGATTGATTTGATTTGAGAACTGAGTCATATGACCAGGAAAATAAAATGTGTTGGAGATTTTTTTATTTAAATACATAGATTTTCCTTTTCTTTATTACAAAAACCATACTGTTTTGACTCAACCTCAAAGTATTTGATGAAATATTTGAGACTTGATTAGTCATTATAGGGATGATATGAGTTACGGCCCGTCTACACTACAGGCATCAAAAAATCTTGAAGCTAGGCGTGTCTGAAGCTTGGCGATTTTTTGCGAGCAACGCGACCAACAACCAATCACATGAATCTCCCCCCCCCGACATACAAAGCAATAGCAATGTTAAAACGAAGTAAACTGGACATAAACTCTCCAAACAGGCAAAAAACCTACCAGTTTCACCCACTGTCTCTGCCACCTCGCTCCATGCCTGGTTCCTCCGGTTTGTATCCCGGTAAATAGTTCTGGTCGTAAAGAACCGGGTGATTTGCTACCGTAATATCTCGTTTGGAATATGAGGAAATTAACTGCGGTCTGTCTCTCCCAGCTTGCACGCGGTTTGATTGGCTAGCGCTTGCACTGGCGGGATTTGCATAAACGGGATTTGATTGGCTGATGCCAAGCATCGAGCCTCAAAAGTTGAACATTGTTCAACTTTTGATGCCGATAGATGCTCGTGATGCTTGCAAAGCCATGATCCCCACAATGCAGTGCGACGAAGATTAAAAATCTTCTGCGTCACCCCATTCAAGTGAATGGGCGAAGCGTTGAAAGCATTTTCCGATGCCTGTAGTGTAGACGGGCCGTAATGCTTTGAATTAAAGAAGTGTTTTCCTATTTGCCTTTTGTAGCGACTGTGCAGGATGGAGCAGTTTTTTAAGCAGGCGTATAAGGCGGCTTCGTGATAGTTCGGAGAGAAACACACCAACTCACTGGCCAGTTTGCACCAACGGCCAAGTAGGCTACAACAGACATACACTAACACACACACACACACACACACACACACACACACACACACACACACACACACACACACACACACACACACACACACACACACACACACACACACACACACACACACACACACACACACAAACTGCAGGTCCAGCACACGCAGTAAGCAGCCTTCATGAGATCAAGTGTTTGCTCACAGAAACAAGTACACACAAACACTTGCCTGCCTTATCGCAAATGCTTCTGCACACACACACAAACACACACACACACACACACACACACACACACACACACACACACACACACATACACACACACACACACACACACACACACACACACACACACACACACACACACACACACAAACATACACACACACACACACACTTACAGCCATTCGTGACTGGATATCAGACACTTCAAGTAGGTAGAAGATTGTGTTGGTGGGTAATGGAGGAGGTTTTCTGTTGACTTCTGAAAAGAGACCGGGATATTGCTCATATGACTCATCTTGAAATAAATCTGAAAAGGATTCCTACTGATACATATTTAGGGATGGTATCTGTTGTTCATTTGCAAAGCACAGCAGGCGGTACACATGGCTTGCACACTCTGTGAGAAACTTGTGTTGCTATGTTTTGGTAGTTTGTGGCAGTGCAGTATTATTAGATCTCTGTTTACTGTTTTGTTGCTAAACACTTGAGAAGGCAAATCAGTTTTCTGATCAGTAAACGTTTAAATGGTAGCTGGAAGTAAACTAAGCCTTAAAAAGTTAAATATAAGACTTTCCACCAATCCTAACACGAATACAACTCTAACAACTTTTTGAAATGAGTGGAAGGTTCGAGACTTTGGTCGATTAAAGAAAAAGCTTAACCTAAATGTGAAGCTTCGGCTGGTCATCATCATCAAGTCAAATTGATAGTCTTGGTTTTGTAATAGATATGTAAGCCAAACTTGTGTTTTCCATCTTAGCGTATTTTCCCACAAATATGTCCATTGTGATTCTATGAGTTTTGCTTTCAGTTGAAGTGAATCTGGGTAAACAAGGACTCAAGCTAAATTAAGCATATTGGGGCAAACTAAGGCCCTGTGCACACGGAGACGAAACGGGTGTTATCCGCTATAATTCTTTATCCACACGAGGCCGTAACGGAACCGCGGAAACGGAGCCCTCAAACGATAGTGCTTCCCAAAGTGGGAAGGTCCTGTAACGTAACGCTTGCAGGACCGTGTGTACGCCCTAAACGATCATAGCCCCGCCTCTCCCCTCCTCTCTTGCTCAGCCCTGCGTAATTGCTAATGCGTTTCGCAAAAACAACAATGGCGGATCACAGGGTTGCTTTCGTGCTCCAGATGCTACTGACCATGCTACAGATGTTAGTGCAAAAATATACAGCTCCTCTACCACAACCATCAGCAACAAGTGGACATGGAGAACTACATGAACTACATGTTGCTAATAATAATAATAATTTCAATTTATATAGCGCCTTTCACGAAACCCAAGGACGCTTTACAATGGGAAGTAACAAAAGAAAACAAAAAGTAATAATAATCATACAGATACATAGGCTGAAGAAAGCAAAACAGGAACAGGTGGCTGAGTACTGTATATTAGTTGAGGCCAAAGGCCTAAGTGAACAGATGGTGCTTGAGGTGTTTTTTGAAAGTGTCCAGAGAGTCTGCACTCCTGATTGCAGAGGGAAGAGAATTCCAGAGTGTGGGGGCTGCGACACTGAAGGCTCTGTTGCAAAATGTTTTCAGCTTGGAGCCCTGGATGGAGAGCAGCCCTTTGTCGGAGGACCGCAGGTGACGAGAGGGGGTCTAGGGCTGAAGGAGGTCAGAGATGTATGGAGGGGCTATGGGGTGGAGAGATTTGTAAGTTAGCAGGAGGAGTTTGTACTGGATGCATGACTTGACCGGGAGCCAGTGAAGGTGGATGAGGGTAGGGGTGATGTGTTGCCAGGGCTTAGTGCGGTTGAGGAGCCTGGCTACAGAGTTCTGGACGTACTGGAGTCTGTCCAGGGCTTTGCTGGTGACCCCGAACAGAACTCCATTGCAGTAGTCCAGACGAGAGGAGATGAAGGTATTAATGTTAATGTTTCTGCAACGGGGTCGGGGAGAGAGGGCCGGAGTCTGGAGATGTTTCGTCGGTGAAAAAATGCAGTTTTGACAGTTGACCTGATGTGGGAGTTAAAGGTGAGGCTAGAGTAACGCCCAGGCTGCGAACCTCGGGGGAAGGGTGGATGGAGCCGCCATCGATGGTGAGGAGCAGATCTCCAACCTTCCGGAGAAGTGTTTTTGGGGCCACAACCATGAGCTCTGTTTTGTTATTGTTGAGTTTAAGTAGATTGTTTGACATCCAGGCTTGGATGTCGCGGAGGCAGTTGACAAGTGACAGTGGGGGTAGCTGGGATGATGGATTGGTACTGATGTAGAGTTGGGTGTCGTCGGCATAGGAGTGGAAGTTGAGACCATGTTGGCGAAGGATTTCACCGAGGGGAGCATGTAGATGTTGAATAGAAGGGGGCCGAGCATAGAACCTTGCGGCACACCTTGGTTGACAGGGGCTGGGGGAGAGCTGAATTTTCCGATTGTCACAAACTGTTGCCTGTTGGAGAGGTAGGAATGGAACCAGCAGAGGGCTGTACCAGAGAGGCCAAGGTAGACGGATAGGCGATTGAGTAGGATATTGTGGGAGACTGTGTCGAATGCGGCGGAGATGTCCAGGAGGATAAGGATGCTGACGAGGCCTGAATCGGCGGCTATGAGGAGGTCATTGGTTATTTTAATAAGGGCCGTCTCTGTGCTGTGGTTGGATCTGAAGCCTGATTGGAAGGGTTCGTAGAGCTCATGGTCGGACATATGATGGTGGAGTTGGGCAGCAACTGCTCTTTCCATGATCTTGCTAAGAAAAGGAAGGTTGGAGATCGTCCGGAAGTTGCTGGGGTCCTCGGGTCGAAGCCAGGTTTTTTGATGATGGGGGTGACAGCTGCTATCTTGAGGACGGCGGGAACCTTGCCTGATTCCAGGGAGGAGTTGATCATTTTAACAATGGTGGAGCAGAGGATGGGTAGGCAAGTTTTGACCAGGGCAGAGGGCATGGGGTCGAGGGAGCAGGTTGTAGCCTTAGCATTTGAGACAAGTTTGGTAACCTGTGTGGCATCCACTTGTGGATGCCACACAGAGGATGAGAAAGGAGGAGAGACAACATTGAGGCAGGTGTTGGGTTGAGCGAACAGTGACTGGAGGTGGTGTGGCATGTGGATGGGATGGGGCAGAGGCCTGGAGTTCCTGGTGGATGGAGTTGACTTTGTCCTCAAAGAACTCAAGGAACCTGGTGCAAAGCTCGGGGGCGTCTGCTGGGTTGGGGGGGTCAATTGGGCGGAGTAGGTGGTTTATGGTGGAGAAGAGCATACGGGGGTGGTGTTGCTGGTTACCGATGAGTGAGGAGTAGTAGTGTGCCTTAGCTTTTGAGAGAGCTTCCTTGTATGATCTGACATGCTCTCTGTAAGCCTCCAGATGGACTGTGAGGCCAGATTTTTTGTGGGGCCGCTCCAGTTGGCGGCCAGAGGCTTTCATGGCACGGAGACTGGTGGTGAACCAGAGGGCTGAGTGGGTGAAGGAGACAGTGCGAGTAATGAGGGGGGCAAGTGAGTCGAGACTCAGGGAGAGAGCAGTGTTATACTGGGCTACCAGTCCGTCAACAGAGGTGTCAGGGGGATCGGAGGCCAGGTGGCTAGCTATGAGGCTGGTTATGGCTGGTGCGCTCACTGATTTTAAGCTCCTGTAGGTAATTGTCCGCAGTACAAGCTGTCTGGGGAGGGCGATAGGCACAGTGAACAGGATGGCATGCTAGTCGGAGACAGCCAGGTTGAAGCACTGCAGGTGGGATGCAGTTGTGCCAGTGGCACATACCAAATCCAGGGTGTGGCCTTTGGCATGGGTGGGATCATGGACATGCTGTTCAAAATTGAAGCAGTCCAGAAGTGCCAGGAAGTCAGAGGCAAATGTGCAACAGGGTGAGTCCACATGAATGTTAAAGTTTCCAAGAAGGAGCATAGATGGGGACATGGAGCAGATTGAGTTGAGTAGCTCAGATAGTTCCGACAGGAAGATGGCAGAGGCTGAGGCTTTGGGGGGGCGATATATAAGAACAGCCTGGAGCTGTGCAGATCCAGATAGAGTGAAGGCAAGACATTCAAGTGAGGTGGTGTTGGGTACAGGAAGCTCTTTGATTGAGATGTCTGTCCTGTATATTACAGCCAGCCCACCGCCCCGACCAGTGCTAAATCCACCGCAGAGAATAACCAGAAGGGCAACCATGCTCGGGGGATCTTATTCGCTGCTTTTGGTGTATTTTTTGGTGGAAGTACAGCGCCACTTACAGGCCCGGCATATGTACTATAGCGGGTCGAGGCTCTCGTGTGGACGGGCACGTTTCTTGTCCCGATTCCGTGTGGACGGAAAACTTTTTTGATATAGACCTTGGTTCGTTTTTGTTTTCATCTCCGTGTGGACAGGGCCTAAGAAAGACTTCCATGGCATTTCAATTAATAATAATCCCATGGAACAGCCATTATGGGTAGCTGCACAGTGTTCTACATTTGTGTCAGATTGCTGGCTTCAAACTCAACTCCAATTGTAATATCAGATCATAGTTGGTAAAGGAACATGTGTAAAAAGGATGTTTCAAAGGTGGGCCACACATATTGTAAAAATAGCTTTCTTTCTGTTGTAAGTTATTGGGAAAATAAGATTCATTCATTACTTTTATTTTAATAGCCAATGTTTTATTTGTATTTCAAATGACAATATGTTAAAGTATATAATATTATTTACCATTTTCTGCAAATCCAGTGTCATATTTATTATCCTTTTTAATTTAAATGAATTGCCCCAAAGATATTTTGCATGACACCCAAACAGTGTGCATTGAAATTGTTTTGGGTTATGGACCTACTACTACTTACTGGATCTATTCCAGTGACTTTTAATTACTTTAATCTTCACTGTACTCCCATGACAGCTGGTTAAGAACATGCTGACTTCTAAACCAATCCATTGATAATGCCAATGTAAAATGTACAATTTGAATAATAAGCAATTGTCAAAGCAGAAACTTGTAACAATATTGTTCCAAGGTTTTATAGTATACCTTTTACATTTTATTTTTGTTTGTATTTGAGATGTGAAATTAAAATGACTTTTTCTCTGCGTCATTCTGTCTGAATTGAAAAATAAAATGAGATATCTGGAACAACAACGTTCCTTTTTCCTCATCTGTAGAACACACAAGATATAGATCTACACTGAATGCTCACTGTGCTGGTAAATAATCTTATGGCTCAGAAATCATGCAGGAAGTGCCTAACCTGGTCCTCCTCCCCAATTAAAATGATTGAGAAGACTAAAGTCAAAGGAGTGTTTTGGTGGTCCTACTCATCGTTAGAAATAGCAGTTCGTTCAGTATGCAGTCAATGACAGAATCACACTTTTAAAATAAGACTCACTTATTATCACTTCCAGTATGTTCAGGCTCATAGAACATTTCTGACTTCTGGAGGTACTTGTTCAGGAAATGCATACAGGACAAGACTGTACAAATCTGTTTATGGTGGTACTTCTGCCAGTTCTGGTGAATCTACTAGTCGATGTCAGATTGTAATGGCTTGCTGTCACTTATGCCATCTGGTGCCTCAGTGGACTTAAAACTGAAGGTTTAGGTACAACTAAAAAATAACCAATATTAAATTGCCAACAGATGGGAGTTATGACATTCACACAGACAGTGAATGGAAGAGAACAAATCCTTACGATACAACCACACTCAAGGGACATCTCATCAGCAGTCACACAACTACATTTACCATTTACAGCCACTGTAGAAGCCCTACATGTTACTGAATGTCAACCCCTCCCCACTGAATCATACAGTATAGCCTGTGCTTTCTTTGCTCTAATTGCCCTGCAGGAGAAAAAAAATCTGTCAATTTTTAAACGTTGTACCTAAGCTTTTTTTTTCAACAGTCATTAGATTAGATCTATTATATCTTAAAATATGATTCCCATTGCATATTACTGTCTAATTCTGGACTGGCGGAACACACGTGTGATTATGCTTATTAATCACCATTCAATCCTATAAATATATTATCTGCATTTGATTCCAATGCAGGAGATCTATAGATAGTGACTGTTTAAAGTTGGAAGGGAGTTTAAATTCCCAAAGGCAAGATATCGGAAAGCTTTTCTTTTATACTACTTAAATTGCAACTTCAGGACAACACCACAAAAATGCTGGAAGAACCCTGATGGTGCGTTCACACCGGCCGTAAAAGGAAGATTCACATACAATTAACATACTATGCTGTGATTTCATTGTAAAACATTTTTCAAAATGATGCCAAAAAACCCCACTGATTAGTAAAAACCATGAATGAATTCATTGGATAGTGTGTCCAATAGACTGTAGGCAGAACACTTTTATAATGTATGTTTTCTGAATGGAGATCGGATCAATAACACAAGATGTTTTGTTTCTAGTTAAAGATAATTCATGCCAGGCACATTTCTAACTCTTCTAAAAATCGAACTCTTGCTGCGTCATTTGCGAAAATGAAGCTTTGCGTCGAGTGTGAACGCACCTTAACCCTAAAACAAAAGGTGTCCTTAAATGTTGCTGTCTTTGTTAAATGCATTCTAACCATAGCCTTAAATGTCTAAAATTCCTAATACCATTTGTTCATATCATGATTATACAGCTTCTAATACTGTCAACAAGTTGCACTCTGTTGTGGGTCACCACAACAATGTTTAAGAACTTTTGAATATCGCAATGCATAAAACATAAATGTTCATCCTCATGTTCAAATCACTGCATGTTTAGATCAAATAAACTGTCCTCTGCTTGCGGTTCTTACAATAAATAATTTCCTTGACAGTATTTCTGATCTGGTGATGTATGTGTGTTTGTATACATGTGAACGTGTTCAGGTTCTGCATGTGGATTCCACACTTTTCATGCATGTCTGTTTGTGTAAATAAACCCGTTTGTATGTCATTGTGTGTATGCTTGTTACAGTAACGTGTATTTGTTCATAAAACTGTAGGAAGTTGGCAAAGAAGCAGAAAGAGACGGCCAGCAGCTCCACCCAGCAGAGGGAGATGGGCCCGGTCACCACGGCTGATAAGAGCACCACCAAGGTCAGCACGCTGCACAAAGACGACCCCTTCTCCACCTCCAACCAGGACCTCAATGGCTTCAGTAAGTCAAATCCTCTGTGCTTCTGACCTCAATTTGAATCCTACATTTGGAGAATCTTCAGAGAATATATGTTACCAGAAAGTAAAATAATAATAAAAAAACGTAGCCTAAATACATCTCTTTAATTTAATCTTTGTTTCAAATTGTAATAACGTTTATTTTGCCCTTGTCTCTTCTAGAAAATATGCATATACTAAGTCTCTGTGCCATTAATCATTTTGTCCGATTAATTTATTCAAATAGTGGACTTTTTTTCATAATAAAACTCTCCATATGTTCCTTTTTTAGTAATATCAGCAGTATGTTGTGCTGCTTCACTAGCCTCCATCTTACTTAGTGCCGCTGTAATCATTTTCCCTCATTCCTAAACTTTTATTTTTCTGCCTCAAACACATGCAAGAACATGTGTGCATATTGCATTGGGACTTTCTCCAATCAGTCAGTGTGACTTCAACGGCAATCTTATGAAAGCCGTTGTGCATTTGCACGGTTATGTGTGTGTGTCTTTGTGTCTTTGTGTCTTTGTGTGTGTGTGTGTGTGTGTGTGTGTGTGTGTGTGTGTGTGTGTGTGTGTGTGTGTGTGTGTGTGTGTGTGTGTGTGTGTGTGTGTGTGTGTGTGTGTGTGTGTGTGTGTGTGTGTTCATGGTAATTGACAGGGCCCCTCAGAAGGACATTTTCTTCTCCTGAAGATGTCATGCTGGCCTTTTGGGAGCACTTGGCCGTTTAAAGCCAGGGATGCTGGAGAGGGACTAAGTAGCAGGCTAATGTCGCCCATAATTGCCTGCTCTCTTCTTCCTACTGTCCGCACTGCAACTCTCACGTAGAATAATGTTTTTGCATTTAAAACACTTATAAATGTACCATACAGCTTTGACATTGGTTTAAAGAGCACTATTGTACTTTTTGCAGGGTTTTCCCTTTCCTGTAGTGTCATATTTGAGTGTATTTAGTGCATGTAAATGTTCTGCAGAGGCTAACAGTTCCCTGCAGAGGGAGTTTCACCCCCCCCCCCCCCACTGCCTGAAACGCCTCCATTGGACTCCTTTGTTTACTTCCGTGACTATGTTATGGAAGTAAGACTATCAACACTCGCGCTTGTATTAGCTAGCGCTCGAACACTTTGTCTGTGATAGGCTAAGGGGCGGGATATCTCTAAGGGGTTGACCAATCAAAACAGAATGGGCTCTAGTTTCAGACAGAGGGTGAACAATAAAGTAAAAAAGAAAGCTCTGTTTGAACATTAAGGCATCTTTGGTAACATGTCACAGTAAAATCACAAAATACAAACATGAACCTGTAAATTAGCAGAATAAGTCCTCTGTAAAATAAACTTGATTGGGTAATAGCATCATTAAGAGAATAAGCTTATTTTCTTCTTGACCTTGGTTGCTTCATTACGTTTTTAGTTTTTGTATTAGTATTCCTACAACTAAACCTAGCTTTGCTTTTGCTGAGTTAATGAACACAGTTTCCGTGTTTGAAGAATTTAGAAAAGAAGAGGTAAATCTCTCCTGGGAACTGAATATATGATGAAGTAATGGCTATTTTATAAGTCATTGATTTTTTTGCTTCCTGGCACAGTTGACTGGACCTTGCCTCGGGCCGAATATAGTTTTGGCATTCAAATAAGTCTTCTTGATGTAAGGCATATGTGAATGAAGTTCAGACTTCCAAAAAATTGACAGACTTTCCTCTTATTTATCATCCTTGGAGGAAAGTAAAGAATATGTCTTGGCATATGCGACACAAACCAGATATTGTATGTTATTCTCAATCCATTGAAACGATATGGATAGACTATGAAAGATATATTTGTTGTGACTTTCTACACCTTGTTGTTAGAATCCATGGCAATTAACTGTTTGGTTCATCAGAGTTGGTGCCATGAAATAGTCTTCCTCTAACTGCCTCCCTTTCACTGTTGGTAGTGTTATCACACACACATTTGAAAAAGGGAAAGAAACAAAGGACACAGACCCTCACTGATCCAGGCTCAGTCCTAATGAGACGGAGAAAAAACGCTGACGATGGGTAGGGGACCCAGTAATATTTCCGCGGATGGACCCTTGCAGGGCAAATAACCTTTTTGTGTTATCGCATTCTCACCCAGCCACCAGTTATCTTCACAGGACATTTCTGTCAAAGCAGTTTTCTTTTGGTATGCAGGAACACTCCTCACTGTATTAGAGTTGAGCTTCTTTTTGAGGCGCGTTAGCATACAGTGCTGGTACGCATTAGACGAGGGGGATTTTGTAACGGAAGAGGAGGAAATATTTTCAGGGGTATTTGGAGAGGTGATGAGGAAGAAAGAGAGACGACAAGAAGATAGAACCTAAATGATCTGCTAGGGGGGAAATCGTGCCATTGTACCAGGAAACATTCGAGCAAATAGAATTGAATTCATTGAATATGAATTAGGCAAAAAGGCACCTGTATGGAGGAATCATCAGGAAATTACCATCACACTTATTATTAAGAGCATTAGTGAAACATGCTGCTATATTATTTGAACAGTCAGACATTTTACAGTTACTGGTGAGCACATTTATTCAATTATATTAAGAGGCCTTATCATGCTTTTTGGGGATTTTCCCTTTCCTGTATGTGTTATATAGGTTGCTGTCCATAAATGCTCTGCAAAGACTCATATTACAAAGTTTCTTCCAGAGGGAGTTTCTCTCCAAAACCTTTTTTGCTCACATGCACTTATGGATGCTGCTCACTTACACATATTTTACATTAGTATCTCTCAAGCCATTCTCTTCATATTCTTTTAATGTGACAGCGAGACAAATGGATAACTTGAGTGTCACCTTAGCTGCCATTATTACAAGATGTTATAAGTGGCTACTTCCAAAGACCCCTTGGGATATTGCTAATGCTTTTACAACTTTTCAACATTGAGCTAGAATGTTTTACAAACCATCATGCTAATTGATTTAGAATTATTTTATACTACTTGTTCGTTGAGCATGAGTTGGCTGTACTTAAACTGAGACAACAACACAAAAAAGCTTTAAAAACGTCATATCAGGGGAAGGAGAGGCGAGAAGGTGCATCTGAAGCAGGCTAAGGAGGTGACAAGAAGAGGGGATGGTGGGAGTGTGGATGGGGGTGGAGACAATGACAAAGAAATGCAGGGGCCGAAGAGGAGAGGCACATTGAGTATGAAGGGAGGCAGAGGAGAGGTTCCTTCAGTTGGAGAGTTTCCACTAATGGCCCCTGCTCGGACCGTCAGGTCTCTCAAACACACAAAACAAATACATTATGAACAAGAGTGAAAATACTGTATATGATGCCATGCATGATTACTAAATGGCTTCTTAAAGTGTATGGATACATGTCTTTACGTTTAGGTGAGCACACACACAGCAAAGCAACTAGCTGCAGGTAGTGTGTCGCTACATGTGTGTAAGCTAGCTCAGATAGTGTGGATTATTGAACGGCCTTAGGTAGCATATAATATGTCACAGTCAGTCTCCCAGCATTCCCCCTGGGTTTGATCTTATTGGGTGTGTGTGCGTGTGTGTGTCTATCCTACCTTTCATTTATTTATAACCCCTGGCAGACCTGATGGTGATCCCCATGTATATGTATTCATGTATGGGCTCAGCTTTTTTCCAACTCTTTCTATTATTGACTTTATTCCCACAGTGCAGCTTTGAACAGGCAGTAGCTATCCAATGCATGGAGCTACCCGTCAAAGCCAAAAAAGTGCATCAAAATGAAAATCTAAACAATATCCCTCTAAAATGAAAACCCCAACCCTTTCATTACGCTAAATATTCTGGCCTATCAACCTTTTAAAAGCACTATCTTTTGGCGGAGAGATTCTGACAAATTAATGCCAAGTAGCACTGAGGCTTTTCTTAAGGCTTATGATTGACAATCACCTCACATATACGATAAACTTTGGTTTTGTCCCAACTCACTACAAACTACTTTTCCCCCGGCAAGGAGTCATAATTCCATTGGTCCTCACTAGAAACACATAACACATCAATTTGTTTAAGTGAAGAGAGGCTACAGTAGGTACAGTAGTTGACTGCTCAATAAGTGCTGGCTAGCTGAGTTAGCAGGACACATGCTATCATTGTTCCTCTCCATTGGTTCAATCCATTTACGGCCATTCTTTATACCGGCCACAAAATCAGTCGTATGTATTGACCAACATTGAGAGCATGTCATATTTGAGTGCATGCTCATTGAGACGGAACCACTTTTGTATTGCAAAATTCAATACGGTAGCATTGACGGTGCCATTAGTGTTATTGGATTGTTCCTCATTTTGTTGAATATGGATCTTTCTTTGTGTATGTTTTCATTGTTTAATCATGTCCTGTGATAATTGATTGTTGTTTCTTTCTAGATTCACTCACTGATCACTATCCCTCTTCTATCTCTTTGGCCTTCTCCTTTTGTCCTGTATCCCCATTTGTACTTCACTTCCTGTCTCTGCTTTCATATATTCATCTCCACCTTACACTTCCCACTTACACTATTCCATTCTCTCCTCCTAATTCGTCCTCTTTTTCTGTTCTCCCCTCCACCTTCTCCTTCCTATTCTGTCACACACCTCCCCTTCCACTCCACCGCTCACTTCGCCACCTTCTGCTTCTCTCGTACATCCTCTTGTTTCCTTGTCCTCTTTCTCACCTTCTCTTCACCTCTCTTCCCTTGTGTCTCCTTCTCCAGCCTCCCCCTCTCCCTGCTCATTCGCTGTGCAGGGAGGCAAGACACTGCAGAGCAAATCCCTGCTGAATTCCTACTACTCAGGTACACACTTAAACACACAACACACACACACACACACACACACACACACACACACACACACACACACACACACACACACACACACACACACACACACACACACACACACACACACACACACACACACACACACACACACACACACACACACACACACACACACACACACACACACACATAATCTTTGAAGAGGCTTTAGGCAACGATTCAATGCCTGTGGAGTTTCATGCAGTTGGGATTTCATCTGCTCAAACTATCCCTATAAATGACATACAGAAACTGACATACTGTATTTCTTCCAAGTTCCCTTCTTGGGTTGACCATATTATTGTTTGCATACATGTTAGGTAGTGGATCCTAACAGAAAATGCCGTACAGCTTCTAAGTGTGTTACCTGTACCCAACTAACATGTTTTTTCACAGTTAGTTTGCACATTGACACTTGTGAAAAAAGGTTAAAGGTGTTATGTTTAACACATATACGCATATTCAGGCTTCAAAGGCAATATTACAAACATTTTATTTATCAGGCAAGCGCTATTCACAAAGGACACAACAGTTTTATCAGATGACAATACCTGCTCAAACAAATATTATAATTGAATAAATAACAAAATACAAAACATAGTTAATAGGATCCCTAAAACATTTCAAATAACGAGGTCGACATTCCAATACAACAACCACAGACACATATTAAATGCAGGACAAACAGTATTCGTTGTTCCATATAGTCCCACTCTTTGTTAGAACTAATTGTCCCAATCATTTCAATCAAAATAAATTGAATTTCATTTCATTTCTTGGTGCAGTGTCTAAAGAGCCAGTTCCAGCCACAACTTCCATAGGTGAGTAAAAACTGTTTTATAATGTTGACAAAACAAAGAAGCTGCGGTTAATACTTCTTAGTAAATACAGCTCTGACTTGTGTGTATCTTAGTGTGTATCTGTTGAAGTGCGTGCAAGCATGTGGAAATGTGACCAACAAGTGAAGCAAAAGTTAACAAATTAACTGTCTTCCACACACATGTATTCATATACAAGGTTAGAGACACACACACGTGCATATACACAACGTTTACACATGGGAAAAATGAAATGTCAAAACCATTTTCCAGTTCCTTCTTTCCGTCTTTTTCTCTTCATTTCCCTCCCTCTCTCCCCTTCTGTTGGCCGGATTGGCCTCTTCTTTGCCAAGCAGATTGGCTGTGGCCCCTGCCAAAGTGTGTGTGTGTGTGTGTGTGTGTGTGTGTGTGTGTGTGTGTGTGTGTGTGTGTGTGTGTGTGTGTGTGTGTGTGTGTGTGTGTGTGTGTGTGTGTGTGTGTGTGTGTGTGTGTGTGTGTGTGTGTGTGTGTGTGTGTGTGTGTGTGTGTGTGTGTGTGTGTGTGTGTGTGTGTGTGTGTGTGTGTGTGTGTGTGTGTGTGTGTGTGTGTGTGTGTGTGTGTGTGTGTGTGTGTGTAGGTGTGTGTGGGTGTATATGTGTGTAAGCTTGAGTGTCTGGCAAGCCTTTACACAAGTAGACCATTTCACACACTCTTGACTCTCGCTCACACACACAGAGGTATAGTAAGTGGTGACATTTGTCTGCCGGCCTCCTTTCTGTATAATGTGATAATACCTATCTGCTGCTCGTCTTCCTGCCACACCTCCTCCCATCCCTCCTTTCCATATCATTCCTTTCTTCTTCTCTCCTCTCTTTTGCCAATTATTGTCATTCCCCCCGTCATCAGGTCTGCCATCACATCATCGTGCTCCCTCATTTTGACTGATGTCAAAACACTTTTTCCTACTTTTTTGTTTGAATCGAGATGTTAATTTTATTAATATATAATATATATATAATCATTTTTATTGTAATGCTACTATGGCTGATTGGCCACAAGCCCAATTTCTGGCCATTTATTTAATTGTATTTGTTCAGCCCTTCCTACTTTTGGTAAATCCAGCCCCACCAATAAGAGTTTTTCTAATATTCTTTTCATTTAGTTTGAATAATTTTTCTCTGCCATACTCACATGTTCTGCTTTTTCTGTGCCTTTTCCGTTTTGTTCCTGTCCTTTCCTAAACTCATTATCAGGTATTCGAGCATCCATTCTTGACTTCCGCTTAATTTGCAAACGTCAGTGTTCACTCTTCCCTCTCACTTCATCCGTTCCTCCTCTCATCTCCTCTGTTTACCAGCTGAATCAATGTTATACCTGCTGAGCCCATGTTTTATCTGCCCAGGAAACGGAGAGAAAGAAAAACAGAAAAAGACAAATCACAATAATAGACACCTACTCTGCATCATATAGGCTCTTAAAACCAACTGGCCAAGAAAAATGGCCATATGTACGCTGATTAACAGTGATGTAAACAACTGGCCACACAGGTTTCTTTGCCATTTGCTGATACACATCAAGGCATGATGAAGCAGAATGCAAAACAACGCTTGAGTGATTTGTGCAACGGCACACATTTGCTGTTATACATCTTCACAGAGTTAAGCTAGTGTTTTTCTTGAACCATATGTTCTATCTACAATTAGAGAGAGATACAAGATGTAAAACAACATTTTTATAATCCCGGTGAAGAAAAAAATGTGGTACGTACAACAAATGCATAACAAATAAAAAAAAAAGACTATCTAGAATAGAACAAAATCTTGCTATATCGTAACCAATTACAACAGAGCGGGCCAGCTAACCAATCAGAAAACATTGAACATCAAACATGTCACAGTAGAGGCACAGAATGCAAATATGACCTTGAAGATGAGCATTGTATGTCGTCTTTAATCCATGCCATGACCCCAACTCTCCAAACTCAGTTCACACAACTTTGTTCTTCTATCGACTTTTGTTTCATTTAATTACATTTTTTCTTTCCATCCATCCATCCATCACCTCTCTCATCGTCTTACCAATCCTGTTTTCTCGTCAACACATTACTCCGCTCCTCCCACGGTCATCTATCCATTCATACGTCCATACACTCATCCATTAATACTTCCATTCCCCATTTGTTCGTTTCCTAATATCGGTTAGTCCATCCATCGACTCTTCTGTCCCTCCTCCACTGTCTATATCCACATCTGCTTTTATACTGTATTTGATTGTCTCCTTCTACCCATCATCCACCCATCAATCCAATTCCTATTTTTTCCAGTTCTACATTATCCTATCTTCGTCTTCAGACCATCTTGCATTGCTCTTTCCATTTGCTCATCCAATATTTTCTCCATCCATCACGTAAACATCATAAAGCATCATCCCTTGATGCTGTTTTCATGTCATGCTTAGCATTGCAATTATTTCATTGATTAGAGCAGTAATTTAGTGGATGGAGAGAACCTGTCAATTGACCACCGAGCATTTTGCAATCATCATCATCTTCTTCACGACCATCATCCAAGGCCAACAGGAAGAGAGATAGCAGAATGGAATACCAATCAAATTGCAGACATAGGGACGAAGGGAACATTAATAGAAAGTGTTGAAAGTGAGATTAAAACAGGGGGGTGGAGGAATAGAGATAAAAAGGGAACAGAGAATCATTTCAAGTTCTTTAACACTTGAACCGCCAGGGGTCACTTTATACCTAAACCGCCAACGGGTCAAATGGACCCGCTATTAGAATGCATTGATTTTCAAGGTACAATGTTCTTTTATTTATCATACTAGAACACAGGGTTAAGAGTGAGTTTTGATCGCACAGTGATGAAACGTATACTAATAGAATCTGTGGACTCTCAGCTTCCATATGATATCTAGTTTGTGCAAATAGCATGAAGTATAAAAGATCGCTAGATATATCCCTCTATATATCTATATATCTCTCTATTTATCTATCTATCTCTCTCTCTATCTATAAGGAACCGCAGTAAACAACAGGCGTTGCTATAGCAACACGTCATGTTTATGTTTTCGCGCAAGATCAATAGCGCGAAAATCACTGCATTTTCCATCAGGTAAATATTACCCGCTGGCGCTGATGGGTATAAATGGCCATTTTTTGGGCAATTTTTTTAATCTGACTTCATATTGACCATTTTTAACAACAGAGGGTGGTACATAACACACTTTCAGGAAAAGTCACGGACTGGGAGACTTGAATATTTTATTTAAAAAAAGTTACATACAATCAAGAAACAGCTGCGGGTAAAATGTACCTGATGGCGGTTCTAGTGTTAACAGCATATTTCTTCATACAATACGTGTTTTGCACGTTTATTCCAAGTTGGGTTGTACTGCAGAAATGTTCTTTATCATAACGAACACTCTTCTTTAATATAGCATGACGGGAGGGCGATAGAACTAAATTCGAAAACATCTGATTCTAGCATTTCTCCTTTTAATTATTTTCTTAGTTAAATTGTGAGCACATTTTCTTAATTGTATTGCTAAAGTTGCTTAAAGTATCTAAGCTAGCTGTCCACTTAATGTGATAAGACTAATCCTAAACCTTACCCTAACCCTAGACTAGTTAACTCAAAAAAAGAAAATATGCCCACCAGAGCAAACACAATCAATATTCTTCGCAATATTTTTGTACTGATCATTTGTGTGTATTTGTTTAGCCAATAATGCTCCATTCTCCACGTTGACCTCCCTTAGGGTTATTAACCTATCCATAAATCTGAAGTGGCCTCCAAGCTGAACTGGATTTCATTATTTAGTAAAGCGATAGAAAAAATGTCATTCTTAAAGTAAGACTCCTCCATTTAGATACATTCCAATACCTTTCAGGCTTTTGAAAATGGATAATGGTACCAGGAGCCTGAACGCTGCCAGTGAGGATCGTTTCTTAATAGCTTGAAGAGAGAGGCAGAGAAAGAGAGAAGAAGAAAGTTATTAAGAGAACAGTGAAAGAGACATACAGATTGAGGGATCAAAGACGGGGGGAGAAGGAGCGTATCCAGTACGCAATGCAGAGGAGGGTTTAACTCGGTGTGTGTGTGTGTCTGTGTGTCTGTGTGTGTGTGTGTTTTCTTTTTGAACCAGCTGCAAAGATTTCTCCTTAGCTCAGGTGTTTTCTCAGTTATGGAAATGGGATTTCTCACACACACACACACACACACACACACAAACAAACACACACACACACACACACACACACACACACACACAAACATACAAATCCTCCCTCATAAAATCTTGCATCCATAAGCACCCAGCCAGCACTCACACACAAATATATGCGCAAAGAGACAAGGACACATCAGAAAGTTACAAATGTGCACACAGGAACACACTCACAGATATCCGTATGCACAGACACCCCGCGCAGTGTTAACATTGATGCAACGTAAATCCACTGGATCAGTGAAAAGCCACCGCTGCATGGCGTGCATTTCATGTGCAAACACGTTTTCCTTCGAAAAATCTATTTCACAGACTCTGATGTATGTTAAAAGGCTATGCAACACTGTTCTCTGTCACTTCACAAAGCAAGCGTCAGCCTTTTGTGGCCAGCCAAGGACAGCCCTTTGCATGAGTTCTTAGCACAGAAGTCATGTTTTTCCATGAATCAGGAGCTTTTCATGGTTAATTAGGTACACACAGTTGAAAATACACTGATAGAAGCATAGAGCCATTCAAAGGCGTCCCGGGAACCTTGGACACCAAAGAAAAAGCTAGATGCAAATTCCTGTTTGCCTTTTCAAGGGCTTTCAAAACAACAAAGATGAGGCACATTAGACCATATCCCTTTTAATCCATACATACTGGATTCAAAAGCAATGGCTTTAGTGGAGATACCATTTTGGAGATGATGAGACTTCCCAGAATCATCTTGTTCTTTGTGATTACTGCTTCAATATTCTGATCTGGATAGATGCTGCAAAGAAGATATGCTGAAGCCAAGCACAGTATGTATATGAAGACCAAACAAACAATGTGAAGACCCCCATCGATGGTGCCTTAAAGTGCTCCTCGGCTTATGCCGGTTCCAGAGTTGGGAAGTGGTTATTTCGAAGTGTCCATGGGCTTTAAGACGTAATGTGGAAATGAAGTGGACACTACTATATGCTCAATGAAAGGCAGCTTTTCCATCTGTAAGCGGAACATATGATTCAAAGTTACCCTTTCAACCCTGATGTGAGTCATGTTTAAAATAAAACACCAAATATATATTTAAACAATGTGCATTCATATGCTGAATGTGTTGAGATGAACGCTTCTTAGTTGACAGAAGCCATCAGGAACACAGATTTTTTTCTTTGGGATATATAGGAAAGGGAGAATGATTGTAGCTATGGATAAGGAGAAAGAGTAGTGAAAGAGGGTTCAATAGGCCAGTGTCATACACAGTATCAAAAGTGAGGCACCCTTTACTTTTCAATGCATATTTTACTGAAGGAACAGATGAAATCCCTGCCAGCAGACCTCAATGATGTGTCTTTCGCTCGGTATTTTGAAGATGCAACAACAACTGTCCTGCCACAGTGGAGGAGGACGCTTGTCCAGAATCACCTACTGTGTAGAAAGCCCACAATTTCTACCCACAGTATTGGAAGTACCGGTAGTTTTTCCAAAGCATTACTGAAGGGCAATTATTTTCCTCCAGCCTAGTTCAGCTTAGCATCAGGCTGCATGTAAGGTGATTATGGCTAATGGTAGTCATTTTGTTTGGCCATAATATGACAGTGCTAGGTAATTGAAGGTGAGAGCATGTTTGAGGGATTGTGAATTTCAACCTTTACAGTATGTGCTCAGGGAAGATTGAGCCTCTGTGCTCTTTTCAAGCCACTTCGTATAAGGCTTATATTCACATCTAGTGGTCCTTCACTCCCACTTCCTTTGACTAGTCCGTCTGCTTCGCGGTCTGATAGTCTGAAATCTGTTCTAACCCCTTTTGTGGTCGCTTTCATTATATTTAACTTCACCTAAAGCAGTACATATATATTTTACGTTCAGTTGTTGAGGATAGAAACATAATAATGCACAAATGTAATTTCCATTTTTATTTCCAAGTTTCATATTGAGATCAATATCAATACTGACAATATAAATAGTTGAAATAATAGCATTTTAAGAACTCTTAATTTGAAACTACTCCCTGGGGTGCCATTGCAACACCCAAAGCTTCATGTGATGATGCAAAATGTAAGGGATAATGGTCATTAATGAAAGAAATCCAGATTATTACACAGCCACATACTAAATAATCTAAAGCATGGCTTCCACACAGAAAAAATTGTCCGTTCCACTTGGTACCGATGGCTGGAACTGCGGAAACAACAACGTAACTTAAAATGACAGCATGGAGGTTTTTTGTAACTGTCCAAGTCTGTTTGCATTTTCTCTTCCATTAACATTAACAGTGTGGGCACTGCCAGAGCCCACACCGTTTTCCTGTAAGAGTTTACTTCCTGTCTTTCTTCTTCTGCTGTTCCCTTTAGTGTTTTCTTCCTATTTCCCTTCTTCTGTTGACTTCTCTTTTTCTTGTCATTACTGGGGACAGTCTAGCCATCATTAATCAAAATGTTCGTGCTCTCCACAAATATAACAATTCATATTCCAAAAGTATTCCCTGGTGTTTTCTGATGGAGAACGCTGTTGTTATTTCTTATTTTCCAAGTTACAATTAAATGTGTGTTAAATAAGAAGCAGATTTGTTTGCAGATTACTGTGTAGGTAACTAACATACAAACAGCCTCCTACTCACACTCTGTGATACCTCTGTTGATACCTCTGTTAAACTCTGGTGCCTGTAAGTTTCAAAGGAAGTGGCTTTCTATGCACACACTCATTGCCATTCAACGTGCAGACACACACTTGTGAGTCAGTGTTGTGTGTCCTCGTGTCAGAAGAAGGGAGGTGAGATTGAGGTTAACGCTGGTATACTGTCTAGACCAGCTGATCCCTGTGAACTGCAGTCCAGATATATTTTCTGCTGCCTCTCTGTCTCCTCCTCCATTTGTAGCTTCTTTTATTTTCGCTTTTTCTCTGGCTATTCTTTATGTCAGGCATCCTCAGGTCTTGGTTTTTATTCCATCTCATCTCATGCTAAACAATTAAGTACACTATGTTTATCTCTATGTTTGAAATATATATCTTTGTTACACAAGCTCAATGTATTTCTAACTGCCTGTTCTCTATACAGTATGTTCACTCATTGAACCTGTTATATTTGAATGAAGAACCCATTAACAGTTGATGGGCACATTGACTTTGATAATCTAACCCCGTAAAATGATGACCATATGGTATGGCCTATTATGCTCTGCAAAGCTAGTATGTTGCATTGTATTGGAAACCAAGATTTAAGAAAAAAAACGAATAAATATGAAACAAATAAACTGATAATGTCAAGTAAATATTTTATATCAAAGGACGAAGATTACTTGGGCGAATTAAAGCCCTGATGCGATCAAGGATCTTTTTCTTAACTTTTTTCTGTCTACATTGTATCTACTGCTTTCTGTCTACATTCGGCAGCAGCTGAGTTACACTTTTAGTTTCCATACTTTATTCTAGCGGCTCACTGTTCCACTATCTGACTTTAATATGTTTCAAATATCGGAATGATTTGTCATCCACACCGGCCCGGCTTTGCAGCAAAATAAAATGAAGTTGAACCTGACCCTGTACTCCAGAGAAAGACCGAATGAAAGACAGAGATAAACTCAACAGCCACATTTATTCCACCTTTATAAAACTTCAGACACATGTCCACCAGCTTTTAATATTTAATTTCAAAAGGTTTTAGAACATTTTAAAGGTTCATATTAGTATTTAGTGCCTCTGGGACATGTTTCCATGCTTCAATGTTCAAAAAGCTCTTTATTTTTCTCATACTGCCTGTGCTGCAGCACCTCTTTTCCCCCTCTGTTTGAAACCAGAGCCCAGTCTGCTCTGGCTCTGTTGTGATTGGTCAACCCCTTAGAGATGCCCTGCCCTTTAGGTTATCACGTACAATAGGTTGGAGTGCTAGCCAATGGACGTGCAATATTACGTAGTGATGTCTCTATGTTAACTCCCTGTGGCGGGAACTTTGGGATTTGAGCCTTTGCAGACTATTTACATACACAGAAACCTATACACACTAAAAGAAAGGTAAAACCCCAAAATCCATAATAGGGTCCCTTCGAGAAATTGTGTCAATTCAAGGAGACCTAGCTTCTATAAAGTATCAAGGCTGTTGCATTATTTACCCTTCAAGTAGTTACACAGCACAGTGGATTGTCTTGGTTAAACTAAATAGACAGTTCTGGATTATTACTGATTGTACCCAAGGGTGTAGATGATGAACGGTTATATTGTCGAAGTCTTTAGTGTTTAACATCATTTCCATTTCAGATTCAATTATTGTTTGAGTGTTCCTGATATAATTAGTGTGTGTGGGTGCATGAATAAGAACAGGGTATGGAAATGAGGATCCTCTATAAGGACAGTTGCTTCTGTAATGGAGTCATTTTCTTTGTTATGATTGAGTTTAACAGTAATTGCTAGTTGGGGGTATAAAGGATATGGGTGAATTACATTGAATTATGCAATGACTGCAGAGAAAGCGGAAAGTTTTCCATTTCAATCATGTGCAAATATATTTTGAAAACAGTGATGGTCCACAGCTTTATTATTATTTATTCTTTCTATAGCAAAATACAGAAAATATGATCCTCGACAGACTGATGCAGAGATGGCTTAGTTTTGTAGGCAGCCCAGGAATAAGCATCGCAAGGGCTCCCTCGACAAAAAGCAATGGGACTTTTCCATTGGAATCAAGAATATTACAGAAAACATTATCTGTGGCAAACACAATTTGTTTAGCAGGATAATGTCGACATATTTACAACACTTTAATGAAGCGTAAATACAATTGACAGAAGTAAAAAGGTATGGGCTATAAAAAAAAACACATGTGGCCAATGCTAAGCTAAAGGCGGCTAACATTTGAAGGGATAATGTTTAGCAGCCTCTTTTAACCTATAGTTCTCATTCGTAACACTCCGTTCGATGTCTCACTATGGGATATTGTAGCTCCCGTATTGCCAGACGAGCTTATCTCGAAAATCACCAAACCCAACCAGAATTTAACAGTTAGAGCTCTAACTCAGCAGGGGGCCCAGCACTGCATGGGCCACACTGGGAGCAGAGACCTCTAATCTGTAAAAGCGGACAAAAGTGAGCGGCGAGGACGTCTTGGATGGAAACACCCCTGAACAAAGCCCAGGATGTAGCCAGACCACGAGTCGAATGAGCACGCAAACCTGAAGGTGCCTGCAGACCCTGACTCGTGTAAGCCAAAGCAATTGCCTCCACAATCCAGTGAGAGAGCCGTTGCTTAGTAACAGGCTTGCCCTTCTGAGGGTTAGCCCAGGACACAAAGAGTTGGTCATTATGACGAAACTCTTTTGATCTGTCCATATAAGTGCGTAAAGCACGGACTGGACATAGCAAATTTGGCTGCTGTTCCCCGGAGGGACACAGCGGCGGAGGAAATGCCTCAATGTCAATGGGGGTACATGAACCAACCACCTTAGGTATAAAGGCAGGGTTGGGCTTCAGCAACACTCTCGTTAACCCTCGGGCGAACTGAGTGCATGAAGGATGTACAGATAGCGCATGAATGTCACTGACTCGCTTGGCGGATGCCAGGGCCAGTAACAGCACTGTCTTGAGTGACAGGTGCTTCATGTCAGCTTCTTCCAGGGGTTCAAATGGGGCTCGAGTGAGCCCATCTAAAACCACTGTCAAGTCCCATAAGGGCACCAGTGACCTGGAAACAGGAAGGAGCCTGCGAGCTCCCTTCATAAAACGGCAGACCAGAGGATGTTGGCCGGCCGTCTTACCCTCAAAACCCACATGGCATGCAGCAATAGCAGCCAGGTAGACTTTGATCGTGGAGAAAGCTCTGTGTTTATCAATTAGGTCCTGTAGAAATGATAAAATCACTCCCACAGGGCATTGAAGAGACGTGTGCCCTTTTTGAAGGCACCAGTCCTCAAACACCCTCCACTTACAGTCATAAAGAGACCTAGTGGAGGAAGCTCTCGCACTCTGAATAGTGTTTATCACCTTCTGCGGGAGACCCACTGCATTCAGATTATACCACTCACGGGCCAGGCCCATAGGGCCATGCGCTCCAGGTGTGGGTGAAAGATCGTCCCCCCCGCCTGAGACAGTATGTCTCTGCGTAGGGGGAGCTGCCACGGCTGACCGCACAATAGCTGATATATCTCCGCCAGCCAGTACATTGCAGGCCAGTGCGGAGCTATCAGGATCATTGTGTGTCGCCGTTCCCTCACTCTGGCCAGAGTTGGGGGTATCAGCGCAAGGGGTGGAAAGCAGGTCTGCCCCGAGGTTCATCACACCCGGTACGTGCGTCGCTCTCAGAGAGAGGAGACGGCCGCAACTCCACAAGATCAGTTTGCGTGCCAGCATGTGTAACTGGAGAGAGCGCAAACCCCCTTGTCGGTTTATATACGATATTGTGGTCGTATTGTCCGTCCTCACGAGGACATGGTGTCCCCTGAGAAAAGGCAGAAAGCGTTTTAGGGTGAGGAACACCGCTAAAAGCTCCAGGTAATTTATGTGCGACCGCTGGAGGTCTCTGCTCCAGAGACCCCTCACCGGACGACCTTCGTAAATACCTCCCCAGCCTGTCAGACATGCGTCCGTGGTGACCACCTTCCGTGAAAGGACAGCACCCATAGGCACGCCCCGTACCAGAAAAGTCGGGTGCAGCCAGTGGCGCAGTGCCATTACGCATTTCACAGTAACCATCACTCTCTGCTTTCCATGACGCGCGGGTTTAGTTTTAGAGCGGCTACCCAGCGCTGAAACTCCCTCATGTGTAACCGTCCCAGTCGTACGACCAGGATGGCTGACGCCATGAGCCCCAGTAACCGCAGGCATGATCTGAAAAGAACATGTTTGCGCGGCTGGAAATGAGCGAGGCAAGCTCTGAAAGTTTTCACTCTTTCCGCTGACAGGCGGGCTGTAAAAGGCACCGAGTTCAGGTGTAAACCCAGGAAGAGTACAGTCTGTGCCAGGCACAACATGCTCTTTTCTGTGTTTATTATGAAACCCAGGTTGAGCAGGTGCTTTACGAGGACATTTGTCTGCGTAATAGCCTCCTGTTCCGACTGTGCGAGAAGCAGCCAGTCGTCTAGGTAGGTTGCCAGGCGAATACCCTGTTGTCTTAATGGGGCTATCGTGGCTTCCATACATCGTACAAACACTCTTGGACTGACAGACAGACCGAAGGGAAGTACTCTGTATTCGTAACAGATCCCCTGATATGCGAACCTCAGATATTTCCTGTGTGGGTAATATACTGGGATGTGGAAATACGCATCTTTCAGGTCGACTGATGTAAACCAGTCGTTTTGTCGCACGAGACGCAGCAGAGATGTGTGAGTGAGCATTCTGAATTTGTATCTTTTTAGATATTTGTTCAGAGCCCTCAAATCTAGTATTGGCCGAATTCCGTTCCCTCCCCGTTTGGGAACGAGGAAATACTTGGAATAAAAGCCGCTCTGACTCTGCTCAGCGGGTATTATAGATATAGCCTTCTTTTCTAGAAGTGAGAGAATCTCTCTCTCCAGAATATGGGCTGACTCTCCTCGGGCTTGTGAATACAGAACGCCCGAGAAGCGAGGGGGGGTGACAGCGAATTGGAGTCTGTAGCCCCGTGTTACTGTCTTGAAAACCCAAGCAGACGCTGTGAGCATCTCCCACTGTTTGCTCCTTAGAGCCAGCGGAGATGTCACGTCTCTTACCCTCTGAGTCTCTATTTGTTGTGTTATGGGGCCCTCTAGTGTCTGAACACGATGGTACCCCATTTCGACAATCCCCAGCCGGCACTGCGCATGCGCGTCACGGTAGCGGCTCTATAACCCCAGTCGTCACTGCGCATGCGCATGGCGGTGGTGCCTTCACAGACCCGTCTATTATCCGCCTTTTGAGAGAGGCCGTAGCTGCTCTCAAAAGAGGGACAGGCGACAGACTGTTTATTGTTTTTATTGTCTTTCTTTTCCTTTTTTTTGGACTGCGCCCTCGGCTTGAAGCCTGGATGCGACAGTGAAAAATGGTTTATTTAAAAAAAAAAACAATTGTGACATGTGTTTTTGTGACTTAGGCAGATAGCAGAACTCGCTGTCTCTGGTATTAAGTCTGTTTCCCTTCTGGCGCGAACTTGAGGATGGCGTTGCGGCATCACTCTAGGCGGCGGGAAGATGGAGGCCTGGTGGCACCCCAAAAACACATCTGGAGCTGGGGAACAGGGAACTTCCAGCTCTGTCACCGAGGAGAGGAGAGGAGGCTGTCAGGCCGCCCGCTTCTTTTTCCTCGACTGGTGACCGAAAATCTGAGTCGGCTGTGCCTGAACAGCAGCTGCCGAAACCGGAGATTTCCTCGGCCAGCTCGTCCTCGTCTCCTGCCTGTGCTGGGAACTTGGGGCGGGCTGTGGCCTCTGCTGCCTCGGTACCTTGAACCGGGCAGAACGTGAGGCAACTTGGGCGAAGGACTGCCGTGAGACCGTCGCAGGTAGCGGCTGGACCCTTCGGGGGAGACAGAGGTGCAGGGCCTCGTCTTCCTTCTTTTTCGACTCACATCTCTGCTGCATCGAGACTAAAGCGGAGCCGAAAATACCCTCGGGAACGATAGGCATGTCAAGAACATCCTCCTTTTCCCGGTCTGGGAGGTTGGTCAGGTTGAGCCACCTGGCTCTCTCCTGTACCACCATTATGCCCATGACTTTGCCCGTGGCCTGGACTGCACAGCGCTGCACACGGAGGCAAATGTCCGTGATCGCTGCGATCTCTTCCCATACGGCCGGCCCAGGTTTGCTCGATAGGTCCTCGCAGAGCTCCGCCTGGTAGGCGGTCAGCAGTGAGGAGACATTGAGTGCCCTGGCGGACAACGCTGCGGCTTTATAGGCCCGTTCCGTCATCGCTGACTGGAACCGGTCTGCCTTCACCGGTAGCGTGGGGTTCCTGCTTGGTGTCAGAGCCAGCCTCGGTTGGAGGTGGGCTGCCACCAGCGGTTCCATGGGCGGCATGCGGAGCAGGCCGAGCCTCTCCATACCGTCACAGTCCAGGGAGGAGGCACCCTGGATTGGGGCCTTATTACTGAAGGGGCGGTCTCTCCACGAGACCGACACCTCATCCAGCATCTCCGGGAAGACTGGAAGGAGCTGCCTCTTTGTCCTTGCTGCGTGGGGCCCTCGTAGTGAGACCTGGAGGTCTCCTTGGCCATTTCAGGCAATGGGATGTCCAGCCTGGACACGGCACGTTGACACACGGCCTGCAGGTCCATGCTCAGACAGGGCGAAGCTGGTGCGCTATCGCCCGGGAGAGCAGCCATCGCTCCCGGCTTTGCAGCCTGAGCTGATGACACGAAGACATCATCGTCTTGCTCATCCGAGTCGGACAGGAGGAACTCAGAGGTATCCTCTTCGTCCTCCATGTAGTGCAACTCCAGGAAATCATCCGCGGGCGAGACCATGGTGTGGTCCAGTTGGGAGCCCCAGCTTGACACAGCGCGGGGCTCCGCTCTCGCGGCTGTTGCCGCCACCGGGTCCCAGCCTGACACGGCGCGGGGCTCCGGTTCAAAAGCTGCCGCTGTTATTCAGCCCCAGCCTGACACAGCGCGGGGCTCAATCACCGCGGCGGACGCCCCCATGTCTTGATTGCCGGCCGGCGAAACAGCGGATATGAGGGGGTCCTGTCCCGACAAGCTAGCTTGGCGTGCTAGCCGTCGGCAGAGGCTCTTGATGGTGAAGCGGGCACAATTCCCGTACGAGCCGGGGTTGTCGATAGCCTCCTGGGCGTGTTCCAGCCCGAGGCAGGACGAGCAGACCTGGTGTGAGTCTGTGCCTGATATCTTCAACACGCAGCCGCAGAGCCGAGCCTCCGAGTCCCTGACTCCTCTGGTATGAGGGAGAGAAGCGTCCATCTCGTTCGCCGTGGTGAAGGCGTGGAGAGGACCCGCTCGTAACAGGTACGTTGCTGAGAAAAAATCCTTCCCCACCTGTCGTTAATCCGGAGAAAAAATCGACGGTGTAGAATTTTATTCTCAAAGAATATTAACTGGTGTGTTAATACCCTTTTTATCTTCCCCTCCTCTGGTGTGAGAGAGAAAAAGAAAAAACCGTCCCCGCTACCTTGGTGTCGGTAGTGAGGAAAGGCAAGCTAGTAACAGGTGTGTTACCAGCTTGAAAAATCAAAACCTTACCTTTAATTCCGAAGAAAGAAACGGCGAGGTCGATTGCAACACTAACTGGTGTGTTAGTATTAATAGTCTTCTTGCAGAAGTATATATAGAAGTAGCCGGCGAGCGCCCGTCGACCGAAGTTAGCTTGGATAGCTTGGTTCCGTCTGTGGACTGTGTGAGCTAGCCCGGCTACCAATAGAGATGTGCTCTGAAGCGAGAAGAGGTGTTTGAATGATGCATGCGGCGTAGCGCAAGCTACTTATAGGGGGTAGATTCCCTGAAGCTGACATCAAGATCACCAGCCAATCAGGATTGGCGTAATGAGATTGATGCTTCTGTTTGCTCCGCGATGAGGCGCATCCCATAGTGAGACATCGAACGGAGTGTTACGAATGAGAACGTTAAAGTTTCTTCAGCCTGTGTTGAATACAGACCTTATTTCAGAGGTAAAATGCTGACTCACGTCGGGTTTTAGGACTGCACCGCACTCTATCTGCAAGTAAATAAAAGAGAATTGAATGCAGCCGCTGTCATAATCAAGCAGATGCAGCATTATAGTTATATAAATCATGCAAAGTAAGGCAAAGAAGTAAACAAAGCTTACAGAGAAAGATAACTGTCGAAGACTTAAAAATAAAAGCAAAATATAGAAACACAGATACAGACGTTTGAGGCGAAGGAGTTAGGAGTTAACATAGTGATACTCTAAGCCAAGCCATCCATAACTGCATCTTAATAAAGTCACAGAGTGGGAGGAGGGAACTTTATGTAGCACACTGCCAAGCATGAAGGACTTAACATACACACTCCCTGACAGTGGAAACGGCCTTCACACACACATGGGAAACAGGTTCAACACACACACACATTTTTCTTCTCTTTTAAAATCAATCGCAACTCTCTTATCAAATACACACTCAACGCTCTCCGTATGTCTCTATATCAACACACACACACGCACGCACACACACACTCTCTTGTGAATGTGGGGTCAATAAATCTCCCCATTAGCATTGAGATGTCTTCATCATAGTCAGTGTTGTGGAGCTGCCGCTATGACTCCATTTCATGCCTGGCTTAATGCATATTTGACCTTGGGGTGACGCACACACAAACACACAAACACACACACACACACACACACACACACACACACACACACACACACACACACACACACATGTTCTAACACTGAAAGATAGGCATGCAAAAGCACATTCTTGCGTAAGTGCCGGAGTGTGCTTACACACACTCATATACACACATATACCATATACCTCACATCAATGGATAAACGAACTGTATGAACACATTTAAACGATTATAAAACGCACACCTCCGACCGTGAAGCCAGCTGCCTGGAATAGTTAGAGTCTCAGAGATGAAGGATGTGTGCTGCTTTGTGTTAAAATGTATTTCTATTTATCAAAAGAAAAACCAGTGGCAGGAGAAAGGGTTGATTGAGGAGTACTAAGGAAGGATGGAAATAGTTTATAAAGATAAATGGGATGGATTGAAGGGCTGGAGTTCATTCTTACTTGAACTATAGTGGAGACAGTGTGAAGGGGAAGTGTGAAGTACATCCTGGTTGTGTTTCAGAGAGCAGACAGTTTGTCCTTGCCGGTTCTCAGCTCTCTTGTTCTCTTCAACTCTTTACTCCTGTATTTCCTACACCTTTCCTCTCCAAATATCTCTCCTGTCTCACATTTCTTTCACTCTCATCTGCCCTTTTTTCCTTGTTTCCTTACTTCTTCACTTCTTCAATGTCTTAATAGTGTCTTGCAGTGATGATGTATTGTTGTAAGCCGACCTGGAAGTTAGCATCGCAAGGGCCCCCTGGACAAAATGATTTTGGAATGCACCATGAAATAAGATTTTTGGGAAACTCATTTTCATTATAGTTACACGTTTTGTTAAGCAGGAACATCTCCACATATTAACACCAGTATACAATAGTTGAAGCATAAATGAAATTGCCATAAGTAAAAAATCTAATGTTAGCCTATAAAATAACTACATTAGGATTGCTTGGCTGCGTATCACCACTGCTAAGCTAAAGGCCGCTAATGTTCTTGTAATAACATGTAGTAGGCCTAGTCTTGTTTAGTCACTCTTTTTTTACGTTGTAGAACAAAACGCGAAAATCTCTTCAGCCTAGGTTACCCATTATTTTAGGCATCTGGTTGCTTTCCTCCTCTCCCCTTTCAGTCATTCATTCCAATTATTAATTCTGTCTTCTACTCTATATCAATCCTATTACACATCATGACTTAAGCTCGTAATACACAATTTAATATACTATTTAGTTTTTTCAGCCCTTTGTCCTGTCTCTCAACACTAACAGGACACTGTCACAGTGGTAGCAGCAGACCTGTGTGGTCGGCTCATTCTTCATCCGTTTAGGAAAGCCATGGTTAGATTGGCTTATGGAGAAGCCACTTAACGGCACTAATGAATCCACAGCCATCATTAACATGCAAATAGCTCCATCAAGAAAAGATAGAGTCCTGCAGTATTATATTACAAACCCTATTCCTTCTGAGACACACACATACACACTTCAGTGAGTAAACTGCCATACTACAACAGCACTGAACAAAAGAACATTTATTAAAACCAACACAACTTGAACAACTCTCTTATAATGCGGGCATGGACATGTCATGCTTTTCCGGTTACTACCCGTCCCCTTGTGTGTTATGTAGCTTTTTCTGCATGTAAACGGTCTGCAGAGTCACATACCCTCAAAGTCCGCCCTGTAGCGAGTAAAGCAGAGGTTATGTGCGGTCCCGCTCGGGAGAGGTCTGAGGATTTAAACATTAAACTAAATTATTATTGTAATATATTTATTATGCAACACCCGCGACCCGACCCGCATCATCTTTTTACCCAGAAACGAACCCGGAAAAAAGTGTTTGAAAAAATACCACCCGCGAATCACTTTTTTTGCGGGGTACCCGCGGGTACTCTCGATGCAGGACTCTGTTGTGGGGTTGGCGAGACAGCGAGACACCGCAGAACTCAGCCTGAGCACACACACAAACTCCCAGCCAGGCTGCGGGTGTGTGTGTGTTTCGCTGTGTCTCGCTGTCTTGCAGACGGCCACTGGGCTCATAGTAAGGGGGGGGGGGGGGCAGAAGCTCCATCAAGCTGTTTAGGACAGAGAGTGAATACACATACTATACAGAGATGTTGTATGAGAAAACAATGTGAGTTTGGAACATTGCACAATATAAATATATTTTAGTAGACCTCAACAATGGAATTATGATTAGTAGAAATGGCCATGACATGGGACCTTTAAGACATACAACTGCAACGCAAGTAACACAACCAATGTAATATCCTTTTCAGTTTCACAGAACACAAATTGGGTTATTTAGATAATATGTTTACATGATTTTGTTGTGCAATAAAACAACCAGAGAAGCAATCTGCAAGGAAACATGACACACCGTGGTCCCATCTCGATGTCATCGTATTATAATACGATGGCATTGCGAGGGCTTCACGTAGTCGTGTTGCCTTCTTAAGACAATCGGGCAGCTTCTTGTTTCCTTCGTATTGTCTTTGTGAGGCGAAAAATGCTCGATGGCACCGATGACCACACGAAGTAAAGATGAAGATGACACAATTTGACAAGATGCCCTCACGCTGGCCTTACGAAGGGCAAAATGTACACACAAATTCCACACGAAAAAACCTTTGCAAGGTCTTTCGGCAATTTTTTGGCATGCCAAACATTTTGCCACCGCTCACGGAGTTGCTGCCGGAGCCTGAGAAACTATTCATACGATGGCTTAAGATGCCCTCATGAATGGCCCGATGATTAGAGCCGAATTTGAGCATTTCCTTTATCATGTGTCCATCTAAAGTGTGACGCGGGCTTTATGGAAAACTAAAATTAGGGTTAGGGTTCCCCAAAGTATTTCAATAATTTCAGTTCCCCAGGATTAGCTGAGAGAAAAAGAGAAGACAAGTGGTGGAAACAAATAGACCTTATATTAAATAAATCACGATGGTACATTGTTCTTCCTTCTCTAACGGAGAGTGAATGGAGCTTTGTATTGCTGCATCAAGTTTCCTCCACCAAAAGCGCTTTGGGTCCTCTGTTTCAGCTCTTGACAATCCTTGGTCAGTCCCTCCGTCCCACTGAACCTTCTTCCTCCATCTGTGCTGACTAATACAACCCATGCTCTCATCCAATCAATCTGTCTGTTTGTTAATTGGTGGAGAGATATTCAAATTAGCCGTCCTATCGTCATGCCCACCAATCAAGGTTTAGGGTGTTAAAAGCAGCCAATATTTCTTTCTTCTAGACTATATTTTGGAGACATTTAAGATTTTAGAAAGAATTGAGATAAAACAGGTGATACATACAGAATAAAACAAATAGTGTTTTATTATACAGTACTGTGAAAAGAGCCGTTCTGAATACTGAGTGGTTGCACTTTTGATACATGAAGTACATGTTGCCGTTTTCCAACGTTTAGTACAATATTTTAAGTCATTGTTTTTTCTACTTTAACTTAATTAGTTATTCTTCCACCTCCCAACTTTTCTCACCTGTGATGTGTCCATACTGTGCACGGTACTGAGTGTGGGTAGGGGAATTATAGGTAGGATGTCTGTTGTCATGGTAACTTACTCTTTCTCTCTTTTTCTCTTTCTATTAACAGACGGTAGCCAGGCATCGCTCGCCCAGCCCTCTCTTACCCTTCAGACTTTTCCTTACGGAGGCTGTGAGTCTGTGGAGATCTCCTACCAGAGCGGTACATGCACAAAGCCTTGACACTGTGTTAGTTAGTTAGTTAGTACTTAGTAGGTTGGTAATTAGTTAGTAAGATAGTCGGTTAGCTAGTTAGTTAGTTAGTTAGTTAGTTAGTTAGTTAGTTAGACCAATGTTATAATGCTTATACTTTATTGATAATGCTAAAGGTTTTGGTGCTAAAACTTATCATCAAACAAGTAGCTAACTGTGTGTGTCAGGTTTTCTCAGGTTATTTAGTTAGCCAGTTAGTTAAGTGTTAGCTGATTGTTGAGTTATAGTGTATAAAGGTTAGTAATATTGTAACATGCCTGATACAAATTGTTGTAAGCTTTTTTGACGTTAAAACAATCGGACATAGCTAGCAAGTTAGTTTCAAAAGTCAGTGAGATTTACTTATTTAACTATTCCCATAAATATACTGCGTTGTCTTATTCTTGGATAAAGATCAAGACGCTACTTAGCTTATTTATTGATTGAGTAAAAGTTAGCTATTTTACTCAGCAGTTATTCAACAACGTAAAAACAAAATACACATACTAACTGCATCCCGCTGTTTATATAAAAACATTTTATTTCTGTACTGCAGGTCAGTTCCAGGCGGGTCAGTTTCAGCCAGCTATTCGAGTCGCAGACCTCCTGCAGCACATCACCCAGATGAAGTGTGGACAGGGCTACGGTTTCAAGGAGGAATATGAGGTGAATACACACACACACACACACACACACACACACACACACACACACACACACACACACACACACACACACACACACACACACACACACACACACACACACACACACACACACACACACACACACACACACACACACACACACACACACACACACTCTCACACACAGAGGCTTATAATGAGAACAACAAGAACATCTTCAGATGGACAACATTACAAGCAGCCATTAGTAAGAAGGTCAAAGGTTTGCTGCTACAGCACATAGATAACATGTGTAATAAACTGTTTGTGTGATGCCTGAATGTATAATTATTACCGCTGGTAAAATAGTGATTCAAAGAGAAAAGGATTGTCTTTTTTGATGTATGTGACTTTTAAAAAGCCGAAAGCCAATATCTGGATTGTATCTTAGCCTCTTGCAGCCCCTATGACCCTGAATAGCATATCAGCAATATCAGCATTCAAAGTCAAAACAAGAATCAAAGGCAGATTTGACTTAAAAATATATTTTAATTGAATTGCTCACAAAATACTTACTGCACAATAAAAATGATCATTATAGTAAATGGAGTAAAACTGCGTCAGACGAGACGCCTTTTTGCATTGAGCTCAAATCTCATACATAGCTCATTTGCATAAGAAAACATTTATAAGGGAGTTGTTGTTTTTTTTCTGCAGATTGATTTTTGACTTTTCCGAGGCAAACATGATCAGATTTTAGTTCACATTTCAATAAATGATATGAAAATAAAACACGTAAACGGCATCTCCGGCTTTGTAATTAGATTCCTTTATTTTGCAAACGCTGCATCCATATTTCCTCTACGTCCCTGCTGTCGCTTCCCAGTTGTGCAGTGTGTATGTGTGTGTGAAGGAGAGAGATTGGATTTGGTTTTATGGCTGGAGACCCTTATCAATTATTAATCCTTTACCTCATCAATATTGATGATCAGCAAAACAAACAGGGACGGTAAAACTAACTCTCCTCTCCTTACTTTCTTTCTTTGTTTTACAGTTTGTGTTGTAGAGTGGTGCAGTGTTTAGAAGCTAGCATTACAGGGCTCCTTTGACCAAAAAGAGAATAGGATTGTTCTTGTGAATTACGGAGTAATGCAGAAATACGATTTTTGGTAAACACACGTTTTGTTCGGCAGGGTAATCTACACACGGAATCACCAGAAGTAAAAAGCTAACGTTAGGCTAAAGAAAAGAATCACCAACGCTAAGCTAAAGGTGGCTAATGCTGATGTGATGTTCAGACATGTTTACTGACGTATTGTATTCCGTAGTAAACCTAAACAACTCTTGAACTTGTGCTAATCACTGATCAAAATTCAAGCATCTAACCAAAACACAAACATGTGATAAATGCTAACCCATTCCTGCACCCATTCAGTCTTTACTCTCGTTTTGTCCCAAGTTTCTTCTTTTTCATAATACCTTGTTCTCCCCCCCGACTTCAATTTCCCTTTCAATCTTTGCTCAGCTTGAGTCATCCTTCCATTTAGCCTTTACTCCTATTTGTTTCTTACTCTCTCCTTCTTTTCCAGTTTCCTAATCTTCTGTTCATCCCATGTCATGTTTCAGTTGTTGCCAGACTTCCTTAATACTGTCTCCCACACCCCTGCTCTCTACTGCTTCTGTTTGTCTTCCTCTCTCTGCTGGGCTTGACTGTTTGTGTGGAGCAGTTCATCAAAAGCAGACGTTTTTACAATCATTCTTTTTCATACGCACTCTTCCATGGGATCATTTTCCTTCCAAATCCTCATTCCCTTGCTTTATTCATGTATCCTCGTTAATAGAATCCTTCCTATCTTCACTTTGTTCTTCCTTCTTTTACTTTGTGTCTGTCGCTGAAAATGAATCTTTGAAAAGACACCAGGAACAGTCTGCTTCTCTCTATCGCCCGCTCCCGTTTTCAAAATAATGAACATTTTCTATTAGCAGCTCTGCATGCATGTTGAAAATGGTCCCTCTGTGTTTTTTCATGAAGACAAAGACACAAAATAAGAATAATATCAGTAATCGGAAAAAATATATAATATAAATTAAATATTTGTGGATGTACGTGTGTCCATAACCGCACCCCATATGGTGTGTTCTTGTCTCTGTGTGTGTGTGATGTGACCTCTAGTGCTGAAGCCCATTAACCCCACTAACAGCGACAGCAGCCTCGCTGTCAAAGTCGCTCCCCACTGGGATTACACCTTTGGAATTAAAATGAATATAGTGCATAAAGACCGGTCAGTTGGTCAGGTTGTACTGTTGTGAATATCCCAACAATTTGGATTTTGATATGATAAAGGAAATGTGTGTCCATCGGTTCACATTTTGAAAATGAGGTCAAAAGTTTATTCAGCTAGTTTCCTGTAGAACTGTTTAACAAAATCTATTTTTGAATGTTATTCATTGTGGTAAACAAAGACGCTGTGATTCCAACATGTTTCAAAGTGGTCGTGATTTCATAAATATTATTTATTCAGTATGTTGAACCGTGTAACTTAATTACTCAATCTATAATGTCTGTGTGTGTGTGTGTGTGTGTGTGTGTGTGTGTGTGTGTGTGTGTGTGTGTGTGTGTGTGTGTGTATGTCTTGTCCTCTGTCCACCTACCTTTTCCTTTTTTAATACATAACCTTTATAATCCTGAAAAGTGGAATTCGCATGAGAGGAGTGTGATTAAGAATTTGTTTTGGCCAACCCACACCTTAAGCAAATACACACACACACACACACACACACACACACACACACACACACACACACACACACACACACACACACACACACACACACACACACACACACACACACACACACACACACACACACACACACACACACACACACACACACACACACACACACACACACACACACTTGCATAACCCTCCTACAGAACGATCCTATCTAAGATGTCTAAAAACTAATATTAGCAGCTTTCTTATTATACAAATGTTTGCAACACAAACATCACACACACAGACGCGCACACTACACACACAGTCTCATAGGCCCATATGCCACTTTAAGAGAACCCATTTTCTGCTTGATAGAGCGATACGTTTAGGTGTCTGTGTGTCTGTCACAGTGCATGTGTGTGTGTGTGTGTGTGGGGGTGTGTGTGTGTGTGTGTGTGTGTGTGTGTGTGTGTGTGTGTGTGTGTGTGTGTGTGTGTGTGTGTGTGTTTGTTTGTGTGCCTGTAGGACAGTGAAAGCTGTTGTTTGGTTTTCTTAAGCACAGTACTCTATGGTTAGAATGATTGTGTGTGTGTGTGCACGCACGCACACGCACACACACACACACACACACACACACACACACACACACACACACACACACACACACACACACACACACACACACACACACATATTTCTGTATTATATATATAGGGTTGCAAAGGGGCGGAACACAAAGAGCCCTTCTCCCTCCATAAAGTCCCATTAAACATGCACATCTTCCTTCAAGCTATCCTCTGCATTTTTGCTAAACCCTTTCAGTCAATGGGCTCTTCCTGGGCCTCATCAACATCTAACTCTGAGTCTTCCTCTTCAGTGTCACTGTCCAGCCTTGTTGAGGATGGCTCTGTGTCCGGCTCAAAGAGCCTTAGGTTTGCCCGAATGCCAACCAGTTTTTCCACTCTCACATTTGTGAGCCTGTTGCGAACCTTTGTGTGGTCTCAATAGCCATGCAGTAAGCAGTGTGCTATGGCATGGATATTCAAGTGTACTTGAATGGCATCTGTTTGTTTTAGTCAAGATTATGCTAAAATATACTTTCCCCAACTATATTTGAGTTCCCTATGAAGAGCCAACCTTCAATTTTGAAAATTCCCAGTTTATCCCCATACATTCCCGTTAATTCCCGTGGAAATTGGCATTGTCATTGGCCCTCCTGTTGGTCTGTTTATTAGAAAGGTATCCCAGAGTTGGCTGAAATACTGCCGACAATTACCTGGCTAAAGCATAATAAAAAATACCTGATTGAGATTAATATAATTGGGAATCTGCCCGTAAAATGTCTTGCCACAACTTCTGTGCTGTGTTCACATGCGAGCTGAAAGGTCTAACAATAAGACTTAAAGTTGAGCAGCACTGCTTTTATGTACTTCTATTTCATATTACACCCGTTGCAAATCCCTACATAATGCTTACATATAACAGGACTACATAAGTGCCACTTTATAAACATTCAAATCCTTCTAGAAATTGTATTTTAAACAAAAGTGTTTACTCAAATGTTGTCTATGGATTGGTCTATCTCTGAACACTTTGAATGATACAATTGACAATTCACAATATTGAATGATACAATTGTTCAATAAAAACTACCACTACAGTAGTAGAAAGAAAAAAAATCATTACATACTGTAGTTTGAAATGCTATGTGAAATCACAAAATCACATAATTTGTTATGTGTATTTGGGCTGCAATTCTGAAAAGAATAAAAAAATAAACTTTGATTATTGCCATATTTATTTAGCGATATTAGATAGAAAGACAATTTTCGAAACATTATTCTCATTATCATTGAAAAATATATATGACCACTGTAAAACATCTTGATGTCGTCTTTGAAGAGGATTTGTCTTTTAAATCACATATAAAGCACCTTTCAAGAACTTCCTTCTTCCATCTACGGAATATTTCAAAAATCAGGCACATCCTAAATCACAACAATGCAGAAACACTAATCCATGCTTGTATCACCTCCAGGCTGGATTATTGCAATTCCCTTTTATCAGGCTGTCCAAACTCATCATTAAAGACCCTTCAATTCATACAAAATGCTGCAGCACAGGTTTTAACAGGAACAAAGAAGATGGACCACATCACTCCTGTTTTAGCAGCATTGCACTGGCTTCCAGTTAATTCCAGGATTGATTTTAAAATAATTTTACTTACATACAAAGCGCTCAATGGTCAGGGACCATCCTACCTACAGGATCTTTTAATCTCCTATTGCCCCTCTAGGGCATTAAGGTCCCAGAGTCTGTTGGTGGTTCCCAGAGTCCACAAGAAAAGATCAGGTGCTAGAGCTTTCGGCTACCAAGCCCCGTTCCTCTGGAACCAACTTCCAGTGGCGATTAGGGAGGCAGACAGTGTCCACACATTTAAGAGTAGGTTAAAGACTTTCCTCTTTGGTACAGCGTACAGTTAAGACCCTTTTATACATCCTCATGGACCCTTTGTTTTATGGAATTGTAATTATTGTACTCTAACTGTATTTGTGTCATTGTGTTAAGTACCTCTTTTAATTGGTACATTCATCTTGTAAGATTTGTTTGTTGTTTTTACATTGTTTTCCATTGTTTTCCATTGCTTTTACATTGTGTTTGTTGATTTGTGAAACCCTCTGAGACAAATATGATTTGTGATATTGGGCTATATAAGTGAACTTGAATTGAATTGATTAAGATATGTTCAAATAATTTGCCTTAAAGACTTGCATTATTATTTTGTTGTTGCTTTAACCAAAAGTGAATTGCTGTTAGCTTTGCCTTCCTGTGAAAACTCCTTAAACCCTCCCTGCCCTCAGTGGCATAGAGTCAGTTTTCTCTGCATTAATATGCATGTTACTATTTTAACTTCTGCCGGCCCATGTGTCAGTGTAAAAGCTCTGGGCATCATGCCATATGTGCATGCATATTTTTGTGTTCATATCTCAACATGAAACTCTTGTGCACGTGTTCATGTGTGTGTCCAGGCCCTGGCGGAGGGACAGACGGCGCCCTGGGAGACGGCCAAGAAGGATGAGAATCGCAACAAGAATCGCTATGGCAACATCATCGCTTGTGAGTACTGCAATGAAATGGACGGACTAAGGAGTACTCTTTGCTAAATAGGGCTATGGTCCTTTAGCTCAGTTTGAATTAAGTCAGGCCTGGTGAAATTTGGTGTGGTTACGTTTTGTCTGGGTTGGTTTTGGTTTGGCTTATTTCAGTTGTGTTGGTCTAAGTCTGGTCTGATTTGGTTTGTTGGTTATTTTTGTGTCATTTAACTTCAATTCGATTTTTATTAGATACAGATCACTTTCTCTGTTTAGGGTCCTGCCTGAACAAAGCTTGGCTTGGTTTGGTTTGTTTCTTTGTCATTTTCAGTTGCTAGCGGTTTGGTAAAGTAATATCATGACTGAATGGGTACGCCTCAAACACCTTCAAGTAATCCCCATGTTGTGTTAGAAGATAGCCAAAGAGACAGATTAGGACTGTTTAACTGTGTATGTACTACTCAAAATTGATTTTAACATTTCAATTATCTGAAGGTACCAGAAGTGAGAATCACACACACAAAGTGTGGTCGGATGAATAGTTTTTGGATATATTTTCTGGTTGTAACACAACTCTTAGTATCAGACTCTTTGAAGTGTCATAAACAATCTAATTGTGTTATTGGGTCAAAAACTAAGGTATCGTCAGGAACCTGGTATAAAAAGATTTCAGCTGTAAGCGAGAGGTTTGAAAATACACATGGATTCTACTTCGGAGGAGGGATAAGGTCCAACCATAGTTTTAATAAAGCGTGCTGAGGTACCATGTTTACTGGGTGAAGCGACCGTCCTTCAGCTGGAGGACACCATCTGCCCTGAAGCGTCCTTCACAGAGTCTGACTGACTCCTCCAGCTCGGGGTGGGTCCCACTGATGGACCTTACCCCCTGCTGAGAGCCAGATGCCAGTAGAACCTGGTTTTTGGCGGGACCAATTCACTAGACGCTTCAGAAGGATGACTCAGTGGCACTTTTTCAATCAAAGCATGTGTTTAATAGTAAATAACAAAAAAGATATGCAGCTTGAATAAGATACATCATTTGTCTAGAAGTGATATCAAAGTGTACTCACAGTACAGGGAACCACTGTAGCGAAAATAACCCTTTTTGCAGTGGGAATATTTTTCATCATATGATCAAAGCTTGCAGACTTTATTTTATTCAAAGAGACTTTTGTCAAAGTTAAGCTTCATTTTGTCGAGACAGGCTATTGTAATGATGTTCAGATGTAGCCAACTGCTTTTAGCATGAATGTGTGTTTGGCCATTAGAGTGTGAATTTGCATGTGAATAGGGCGCGGGTGTTTGCTATGATTTTGTGTGCACTAATAATGTGTGTGCGCTTGATATTGTATGAGGCCACCTCCAGCCTCTATTAGGATGCAACAATAGAAGCAGATTGTTAGGTTGAAGTTGAATTAAATGAGTGTGTGTGTGTGCCAGTAGACCCAAGAGCACATAAATGACGAGTACAGTCCAGAAGACTGCTTTCATTTGGCAGTTCATGTGTGTGTTTGCATATACCGCTCTGTGCGCATGTCTCATTACGAGGGTTTGGATGTCAAGGCAAAGACACTGTACTAACCTGAAGGCTTTCAAATGAAACATTGCTCTGAAATGAAATAGCCTGTCAAAGACTTGATAGCCAACAGGAATTATGATACATTTGCTATTAGTACAAATCCTTTAATTACAAGGGCCTGGTAATGGAAACTGTCCATCTTGCTTGCTGTGATTGTACAAAGGCTCATTTTCTAGAGAAAATGTTTCAAAGGGTAATTTTCTTCATGTCTTTATCAGAACAAGGGCATGTGGTGAGAGTGGCAGGACGCTTGGCTGCAGCTAAAACTTTAAATATGGGTTAAAGGGTCTTTATTCTTCAGTCAGGTTAACCTCTAATTCCCCTTTTTTAAGCTTGGATTTGCCTTCTGTTTTTTCAGCATGAGAGCAATAATCTCAGAACAAACTGCCTCAAGGAAGGACACAATGTCTCTTACACACTATGCTGGAAATGAAAATGTGGAATCATTACAATAGATGATTTATATAGCAATACTCCTGAACCATATTTACAAATTAGTTGCAAACACTGGCAGCTATGAAGAAAACCTATCCTGATCCAGTGCCTTCAAAAAAAGTGTCGACATGACCATATATTCCAAAAGACAATGGACTTTATTAACATAATTTACATAAAACAGACATCAGTCGTTTGTGACCGTAGCCTTTCCCTTTTTTTCCCTTGCAGTCAACATATACTATTATCTATATTGTCGTTTGGCAACTATAGAGCAAACACCCCCCAATTGCCCCCCAAGGCATATCTACGCTATCACGGGTTTGTGAGTCGCTTTTGACAAAAGTGTCAGCTAAATAACATGTCATTTAATTTTAATGACACTCATGTAGTAACATAGTTTTTTTTTTACACCCATCCCTGTGTTACTTATTTCCCCCTGACTGACAGGATCAAAAGTAAAAATGCGTACCTTCCGTTCAAATTCAAATCATTTTAAATGTGTATTGATTTCTACTAGAACCTGGTTTTAACAGAACATACACGTCAGTTAATGATCAGTATGCAAAATTGTCACTGCTTGTAACATTTTCTTTGAAAATTATGTTCCTTTCCCGGCTCTCCCAATTTGAATGAAATTCTTTTCAAGGAATTTCATATTTTCCGTACACCCAACACTTTTCCATTCAAAATGAGTGGCTGCACCATAAGAGGCAGAAAGGTTAAAGGTTTGATTCTACCATAAGAAGAGATACATACAGTATGACATCTATGTTTACTGCTTAAAGTCTGATCCTGTCCCCAGGGACAGACCCTCTAACCCAGTGTTTCAAAGTGGGGGGCGCAGAGGCATGACAGTGGGGGTGCAAGAGACCAGGAGGAAAAATGGTTTTGAAAAAAAAAAAGAATCATAATTTGAAAAATTATTGATTTGAAAATAATATGATACAGTACAAGTACGTCTGGGTCTCTGAGTTTCATTCAAGCTCGGCTCTGTGTGTGTGGAACGAGCCATTTTGTGCGCGAGCAAGAGAGAGAGAGAGAGAGAGAGCGCACCGGCACCGGAGATCGTTGTTGTTAGCTTCTGGTGCTAGCGAGCTACGCTGACGGATATAAGGAGTTTTTTCAACAACAAGGTGGAGGGAACTCTCGCCTGTCAGACTGAGAGCCTCAGTGAACTAAAGGACTCTCTGAGTGTTTAGATAGTTAACTTTAGTCCAAGTTATCTCAGTGGGTCTCAAACGTTTTGGTCACGATTAATGTAAACAATAATTTCCGAGGCACACGTTTATATGATCATTATAGTTATAAAACAATAAGAGAATACATGAAAAACAGGTATGAAATACTATATGACAGTAAAAAAAGAATAAAGTTTAAAAGGGTGATTTGTAAAATATCCATAAAGAAAAAGAAATCTGTTTACAGTTCTGTTTCATATGGGTGTTGAAAGATGTATCCATAGATCTCTTCATGTTGCTCTAAAAGTGCACCAGATTGATGCTTTTAACTTCAATATTTAAAAATAAATCTTCCCGGGGGAGCTTGCCCCCGGACCCCGCTATGTTAGGTCCACTATCCACCTATAAAAATAGCACTTTCAGTGTGCGAAAAAGTACACGTCCCACCGTCCGGGACGTGTTATTTACAATATCGGACAAGTAGATATTTCAATTGACTTGTCCGGCGGACAAGTGACGTTTTTCGCCCTGATTTATTGATAAATTCAGTTTACAAAAGGCAGAACTCATTCGCAAATTGTCAGTGTCCGCCATTGTTTGTTTAGAAATGTTAGTTTCGGTTCTGCTTGTCGATTCCTAAGGGAATGCATCTCGCCGCTTTCTGTACAGTTACAGGGCGGGGCGGGGCAGCGCTGGAAGTGTAGCACAGTGGCAGGGTTGGGAAGCAAAACTATGTTCCGAGTAGGAACAAATAACAATTGTCCGGTACCGGGATTAATAAGAGTTGTGGGGACAGGAGGCGAGGCCGAGCCCCGCGGACCACAGCTCTCTCTCTCTGTCTATTCTCCGGATCAGCTGTTCGCTGCATGGTGCAGCTCAGCGTCTCTCTCTCTTTCTACACACAGCGGATCCGCTGCCCGTTTAACAGCCTCATCTTTTTCAAACTTTCTTATGTTCTTTCTCTAATACGTAATGAAGGTTATTAAGCGTTTTAGCTCCTGTGTTGTTAATATTGACCGCCATTTCCTTTATGAAGTGAAGCAGCCTCCCTGTGTCCTCGCGCTGTCCTCACATCCCCGGACCCCCAGACTCGGAGGAGCACAGGGATGTCAGTATTGTTTATGAAGCAGGGTATAGAAAGTACATTATTGAAATGAAAATACTATTTATTTACTTTTACAAACAGTGAGCAGCTGGGCAGCTGCAGCATGTAATACACATGCGTCTTTGAGTTGTAGAAAAGCGCTAGGCCTTATTATTAGGCTACTAATAAGTAGCCTAATAATTAATTATTACTTATTATTATAAGCTATTATTATTAGCCTATTATCATTATATTTAAGGCCTAGCGCTTTTCTACATAGGCAGGTATCAGGCAGGTTGCAGTGTAACATCAGAGGAGACTGGGCCAATTGTACATTCTCAAACTGCACCACTTAGAACTAACTAAACAATGCAGAGATTATTTTTATATAATTGTATTCAATAACCATAAGAAATTAAACAGTATGAAGTGATTTGTAAATAGGAATACAGATTTGACTTAATGTTTTCATAAATATATTTTTCTCCCACTTTATCATGGGACTTATTTTTACCCTCTCAAAGAACCGAAAATAACCAGAATCGAAAAGCAGAACCGGAATCGTTCGAATCCAAACGATACCCAACCCTATGTGTGAAAATGTAAAATACGATGGCGAAGAAGAAGATTCCAGTGGCCCCAATTTTTGTCCATTCTGGACAAGTGAAAAATGTATTCGGACAAGTAAATTGCCAAACTCACTTGTCCATGGACAAGTACTCTCTAAAAACTTTTTCTCACACTGACTTTACCCCTGCTTACACCTATATGCCGTGAGCTGATTATCGAGCCTTCATTGTAACAGTCGCGGGTACATTGTGTGTGTGCGTGGGGAGTTTTGCAGTAGAAAATTCCACTGTAGCGCCCGGTACATTAATGGGAAACCCTACATGTTTGAGCACCCTCTATGAAACGTCAAGCTACCCCACAGCACCCCCAAAATAAATCTCTGGCGCCGCCACTGAGCCTGCAACCCCGTTTTGAAGAATTTTCGCAGTTGAAAACAGGCTCATTGCAGCCACTCATGATAAGACACACTTTTTTACCAAATATCAGCATTTTCCTTTGTTTCATTTTTTTGCACAGATTACCAAGTGTCAAAGTATTATAACTTATTGTTCTAGCAAAGGGATTACACAATTGTATTATGTTTTATTTTTTTGACCACTGTTACGTCCCAACTAGGGGAAGAGGAATGCAACACATACCAGTATGTAATTGGTAATAATTATAAAGTGGTTTTATTACAGAACCGGGTAAAACAAAATGGAAGGCACACAGCCTGAACAAACAAAAGGGCCAAAAGGGCACAGGTTGATAACCAAACAAAAGGAGGACTCTAAAAAAGGAGTCTAATGGCATACAGGGAAAATAAATACTAATATAAAGAACGAAACAAAGCCTCACTTCAAAAGTGGTACAACTAACCAAAGAATCTATACAAAACACAGCTAAACTAAAGGCAACAGTCACACACTACTAAGCACTCTAAACACTATCTAAACACAGACCACACAAGTTAACCACAGAACAAAGAGCAAGTAGCAAGTAGCGAGAGGCGTCTGTTCACTCAACAGAGCCTCCAGAGTGGTGATAGTCCGCGGCCTTTGTACTCGTCCCCAGCAGGTGTGCGCCGGCTGTGCTCTGCGATTGGATGACGTCAATCCAATCACTATCTTCAGAGGCGGACCAGAGGATGGGCAGCCAATGACGTCAGGGCTACTGCGCAGCTTATTTACATATTACACGCACAGCTGAAAACACTCACAGGCAGATTAATGAGCAGACCGAAACAGCAACCGTAACAACCACACAAACTTATGGACTATTGTTTTATTATCACGTTCATATTGATGAACACTCAGAATCTGACCATACGAATCCCCTCATTTGACTTCTCTGTCACACACTTCCTCACTTCCTCCCTCTCTATCTCTCAGCGTAGTTTGGAAAGGGGCTGATTTGAGTTGAAGTGCTAACACACCGTCCTCCGGCCATCTGCCAAACACAAACGGCTGATGCCATGTTTGAAATCCTTTCAGCGCGCAGACTAAATGTTAATCTAGCAGCCTCCTGCCCCCCTGTCCCTTTAAAGCCTCCCCTCCCCCTGTTCCACTCCCAACCTTGATGTCCCCTCCTCATTCCGTTCACTTCTCTTTCTTCAATTGTAACTTTACTCCTTGACTTCCTTATACTTTTTCATCTCTATACCCTTCTGTGATCTACTCTCCTCCCTCTTTTTTTCACCGATCCCCCTTTTCTCTCCATCCTATTTTTCTTTTGGGATGTTCCTCTGCTCCATCTGTTCCCCACTTATGTTTTTCTATTTTCTCATGTCATTCCTCTCTATTTTCTGTAATATCCAACCTATTTTCCATTCCAATGTCACTATCTTACTTGAATTTCCAATCATTTAGTTTGACCTTTTCTTTTAAAACCTCTCTTCTCTAACAGTACCCTTTACCCCCAAGCATCACCCTTTTACATTTCTAAGCTTTTTCTCACCTTTCCTCTCCTCTTCTCCCCTCTCCTCCCCATCCATCCATTGCTCTTGTCTGATTACCTCTGACAGTATATGGGTTGAGGCAAAGCGCAGCACTGTTTCCTCATTACAGGCATCTGTCTGCTACTATTTCCTCCCCCCTCTCCCCCTTTCCTTCCGCTCTTCCCTTCTTCTTTTTCTTCTCCTTCTCAGCCCTCAGTTCGTAGAGCGACCTCCCCATATGGTCATTTATAATTCAGCAGAAGCATGCCTTCAACATAAACTGATTTATTGGCAGGCATTTACATATGTGCGAAGCGGGATATGCGTGCTGGTGCCTGTGTGTGTGAGTGTGTGTGCGTTCGTTCGTTTGTTGTCAAAAATAAGGAAAGATGGTTTGTTTGTTCATGTTTTGTAATCTTTGTTTGTTTTTCTTGGAATATGAATATTGAATCGTAATAAACCTCGGTCAAAATGCAAAACAGTTTTTCAAAACCTAAAGATGAGATATAATACAGCATGGCATCTCAATTACTATATATTTAAGGATTTTTTCCATATGTCACAGTATAGGCACAGAATACATACAGGACTGTCTCAGAAAATTAGAATATTGTGATAAAGTTCTTTATTTTCTGTAATGCAATTAAAAAAACAAAAATGTCATACATTCTGGATTCATTACAAATCAACTGAAATATTGCAAGCCTTTTATTATTTTAATATTGCTGATTATGGCATACAGCTTAAGAAAACTCAAAAATCCTATCTCAAAAAATTAGAATAGTTCCTCAGACCAAGTAAAAAAAAAAGATTTATAACAGCAAAACACAATCAAACATTTGAAAATGTCCATTAATGCACTCAGTACTTGGTTGGGAATCCTTTTGCACGGATTACTGCATCAATGCGGCGTGGCATGGAGGCAATCAGCCTGTGGCATTGCTGAGGTGTTATGGATGCCCAGGATGCTTCAATAGCGGCCTTTAGCTCATTAGCATTGTTGGGTCTGGTGTCTTTCAGCTTCTTCTTCACAATACCCCACATATTCTCTATGGGGTTCAGGTCAGGGGAATTTGCAGGCCAATCGAGGACAGTAATGCCATGGTCAGTACACCAGTTACTGGTGGTTTTGGCACTGTGGGCAGGTGCCAGATCATGCTGGAAAATGAATTCCTCATCTCCATAGAGCTTTTCAGCAGACGGAAGCATGTAGTGCTCTAAAATCTCTTGGTACACAGCTGCATTTACTCTGGGCTTGATGAAACACAGTGGACCAACACCAGCAGCTGACATGGCTCCCCAAACCATCGCTGACTGTGGGAACTTCACACTGGATTTCAAGCAACTTGGATTTTGCTCCTCTCCAGCCTTTCTCCAGACTCTGGCGCCTTGACTTCCAAATGAAATACAAAACTTGCTTTCGTCTGAAAAGAGGACTTTGGACCACTGTGCAACTGTCCAGTGCTTCTTTTCCTTAGCCCAAGTCAGACGCCTCTTCCGTTGTCTTGAGTTCAGAAGTGGCTTGACCTTGGGAATACGGCTATTGTAGCCCATTTCCCGGACACGTCTGTGAACAGTGACTTTTGATACCTGGACTCTAGCTTCAGTCCACTGTCTTTGAAGCTCCCCCAAATTCTGGAAGCGACTCTTCTTCACAATGCTGTTAAGGCTGCGGTCATCTCTCTTGGTTGTGCAGCGTTTCCTGCCACATTTCCCCCTTCCAACAGACTTTTTGTGGATGTGCTTTGAAACTGCACTCTGTGAACAGCTTGCTCTTTGAGAAATTTCTTTTTGTGTCTTACCCTACTGATGGAGGGTGTCAATGACGGTCCTCTGGACAGCAGTCAGATCAGCAGTCTTCCCCATACTTGTGATTTAGTTTACTGAACCAAGCTGAGTGTTTTTCAAGGCTCAGGAAACCCTTGCAGGTGTTTCGAGTTAATTAGACGATTCAAGTGATTCGTTGAACACCCTACTAGTATACTTTTTCATGATATTCTAATATTTAGAGATAGGATATTTGAGTTTTCTTAAGCTGTATGCCATAATCAGCAATATTAAAATAATAAAAGGCTTGCAATATTTCAGTTGATTTGTAATGAATCCAGAATGTATGACATTTTTGTTTTTTTAATTGCATTACAGAAAATAAAGAACTTTATCACAATATTCTAATTTTCTGAGACAGTCCTGTATATGATCCTGTAAATGAACATAATATGTCCTCTTTATGATATGAAATGATAATACATTTGAAAATAAGCCAAAAAACATTAATAGGGAAATCAACCATGTATTCCATCTCAAAAAAGTAAGAGTTTCCCATGGAAAAGGTCTTAATACAAGTTAATCTTAATAAAAAGATTAATTAATTTGGAATGCCAATCATCACTAACCCTGGTGCTTTCATTATGATTATAAAGAAATTCCCTTTGTGTCAAGTCGCACAGACAGAACAAGATGAACTCTGAAGATATTTATTCAACATTTAGAGACCATCTAATCTGTGCATTAGTTATTTGTATTGATTTGTTCATTGATTTTTTTCCTACAGCTTATTTTTCTGCATCACTGGGAATACTGTGCAATAAAACTCAGGAACAAATCAAAGGTTTTTTTTATTGAATAGAATATATTTCTCTCAGACAGGCAGTCTATTGTTTTTAAGTAATTTAACTCCGGAGAGTTCTGACTTCCTTCACCCCCCCTAAGTTTCTATCAAAAACAATGTGTCTTCTCAAACACAGATATTCACAGTGCTGCACTTTTGCTCTCCCCAAGAGAAGCTGATTGAAACTAAAAACTGACAGGCCGCAATAAATAACTTATAAATAAAATATGAGAATTTTGTCAGAGTTTGAGAAACGATCTGTCTCTGTGTGTGTCCCCTTTTTTCTCATCCTCGCTCAACTTTATTTTCTCACTTCTGTCCATTTCCTTTGTTGCTTTAATAGTCTTTATCTGCCTCTAAATACGTTTAGTCTACAGTAAACTAGCTGCAAGATTTTGAAATGTAAATTTATTGGGATTATTTTGACTCAATTGCGATATGATTTACAATATTAGATGGGGAAATTATTTTTTCTCTTTCCTTTAGTGTGTTATAGGTTTGGGTGCATGTCAATGGTCTGCACAGGCTGAAGTCCCCTGTGTTCCCCCACACACTCTCCCCCCCTGTCGAAGCGCCTCCATTGGACTCCTTTGTTTACTTCCATTCAGTAAAGACATCACTGTGTAACAGTCGCACTTCCATTGACTAACGCTCCAACACATTGTACGTGATCTCTAAGTGGTTGACCAATCACAACAGAGCCGGCCAGCTAACCAATCAGAGCAGACTGGGCTCTGGTTTCAGACAGAGGGTGAAAAGAGGTGCTGCAGCACAGGCAGTATGAGAAAAAGAAAGAGCTTGTTGAACATTAAAGCATGGAGACATGTCACAGTAGAAGAACTACATACTGATGTGAACCTGAAGATGATCAAACTAGGTTCCCTTTAAACATTTCATTACAAACAAAATAAAAAGTGGTAAGTTTGTTGAAATAAAAGTAAGATAACTCCGAGATTTTCCATTTTGAAGATGTGTCACAAAAGCACACACAGACACACACATAACTGTGTTGGCGTGTAATTGAGCTATATGGCACTGGTTGTTTGTAGCGATTAATCATAGACAAAAAAAAACTAACTACAGCCGTCAGGGTGAAAGTATGCTTAATGTTTGGCCCTGTCTCCCTCTGAACATCTTGCTGCTGCTCTCCTCATCCTCTCTATTTTTCTTTTATCTTCTGTGTGTCTATTTGTCTTCTCCCCTACTGCCCCCTCTGTCTCCCCTCCTCTCTTTTGATCTCTCTCTGTGTCTGTCTTGCTCGGAACTTAATCTATTCACTATATTATTTTTTGCATCCTTCTTACGTCTTCTTCAGCTTTTCTTTTTATCATTTCGCCTCACTTTTTTGACTTCCTCACCTCTCTGTATCTCCTCTGTCATGAATCGCCTCCCTTCTCCCTCTCTCGTGTACAAACTCACCCCGAAGCCCTCTTTGCATTTACTAATGTGTACCGCTGTTCAGGTGAATGGGAATCATTACACACTCCGTCAGTCTCTGCCAGGCGGTGTTCTTCACACACACACCCTTCACCCGTTGTTACACCTCCAAGCATCGCTGACATAATCAGTATCCCCTCCCGAATCATGTTGCTTCTCATTACAGCAGAGTTTATGTGTGTGTGTGTGTGTGTGTGTGTGTGTGTGTGTGTGTGTGTGTGTGGGTGTGTGTGTGTGTGTGTGTGTGTGTGTGTGTGTGTGTGTGTGTGTGTGTGTGTGTGTGTGTGTGTGTGTGTGTGTGTAGACTGCGATTCTCCTCTTCTTCTCTTATCCTGGTGCATATTCTCAACACGTCTGCTGAGCTGCTCTGAAGTCAGAACGCCAACAACTCCTCTGAAGTGTTTGAACAAAGAACCACAACAAATATTAGCATCCCTCAAGCTGTCACACACACACATTAACACACACACATTATCATACACACACACGCAGATGCCCACCCACACAGTTATGTACATCAACACACACTCTGTACATGCAAAGCAGCACATAGATGCAGGGAATTAGGAAGCCCTACACCTGCAGTCTCTCTGTATGCATGATCTGAAGCTAGTCATGTGCATCTTGTGACTCGTAGTGGGATGCAAAAACAGTTTAATTATGACATATTATTTATAAGACTCTTTAGATAAAGACTATCAAAATATATTGTTTTAAAATAATTATAAACATTTGAAAAATAATAGTATAGTTATAATAGTAGTAGAATAAGCATTGTTATTATTAATGTGATGAATAGTATTAATAGTATTATATTGACCATTATTATTATCATGAATAATTTTCTTAATATATCTTTTTTGGGAAACGTGTTGTCTTGCGTAAAGAAAAATAATATTGTGCCTTTGTTAATGCTATAGACATGTCCTCTTTATATCTAGTCACATTCACAATTTGCTTTATTTGAACCACGGAGGCCAAACCAGAATCAGAGAGTAGCAGCACAGATCTTCTTGAGTAAAGTGCCAACATGGAGACAAACAGAACTCTCGAGGAAAGACTGATTACGTGTTCAGCCCCCGCCTCAGATGATGGAAAGGTTTCTGTTGCAGCTCTCAGGGGGGGGGGGGGCACACAGATAATGGTGATAATGAGGCTGATTTTTAACGCCAGCGGTGGCATTATTGATACTGTTGACGGTGATTGCTGTTAATCATTGTTCCTCTTCAGAAGCAGTCAGGGGGAACAAAGACACGATAATAACAATACATGCAGAATTCTGAAGGCTGATTTGTGTAGGCATCACGCGGTGGAGGGAGCAATGATTGTAGTTTGAATTAGAAGGTGGAGGATTTGAAGTGATTCTATTTCATGTTTTTAAAACTCCAGGGGGTTGTCGATTGGAACTTCGTTGATATTTGGTAATGACAGGCTTTGATCATTAACAGTGTGAGATAATTGATTGTTGATGAATGACTCAGAATTAATGAGATGTACTGCTATCCAAATATTTCCAAGAGACCCAATGAAGTAGCATTTAATCCGATTTTGTTTATCCTGGAGGGAAATTGGGGTTTTGTGACAGTTTTATAATGAAATGAACTAAAAATGAAAATGTAGAATAAAGAGAAAACAAACAAAACAAAAGTAAAATGTCCAATAAAATATCAAATACAATGAACAACTCAACCCTTTCTCATTTGACAGGAGAAGTCAAATCAAAATGTTCCATGAAAAGAAGAAATCATAACTATAATAGAAATGTGTATGTAAACATGAGAAGTAGAACTAAAACAGTGCACATTTGTACTACAATCTACAGTATATGTATATATACAATAGCGGTGCTAACATTCTCTTCCCTAAATCACTACAGTAACCAACCCGTAGAGTGGCTCATCATGCAGCTCCTGTCAGAGACTCATTTAGGATTTCTTCGTTTTAATGCAAAGATGACACAAAGGAAGGAGCTGAGCTCGGCTTTACTAATTCACTCCTCAAACCTAATAAGTGCTATCAGACCACCACTTATATGCAGATAAGTTCTTATTTCTGTCTGCCATGTCAATGGCCTGCTGCAGGCTACACTTACTGCCATTAAACTGAAGAGAAGAAGTTCCTCCTTCTATCAGAAATAGGACACTAATGAGAAAAGAGAGTGTCAATTGTTCAACGGGAAAGAAAATGATTTGCTGTAAAAAGGGCTAACAGGATATATTTCTTATGACCACAGAGTTGTTAAACTATGAAGTGTTTCAGGCAGAAAGAATAAAACTCTTGTTCTATCCTACTTTGTTCTTTATGTAGGTGAACACTCTCTTCTGGTATCACCATGATGAGTCCTAAAAATCAAACTCACAAACTTGACAATACCGTTAAAGGCATAGAGCACATCTGGATAGCCGGCATGTATGATATTATGCAAAGTTGTATTGGAGTTTAAAGAGGACATATTCAGCTCATTTTCAGGTGTATATCAGTATGTAGTAACTCTTCTTTAAAGAGTCCTCTCCTGCTGATGTTCAGGTGTATATCAGTATGTAGTGTCTCTACTTTAAAGAGTCCTCTCCTGCTGATGTTCAGGTTCATATTAGTATGTAGTGTCTCTACTGTGACATGTCTCCATGCTTTAAGGTTCAAAAAGCTCTTAATTGTTCTCATACTGCCTGTGCTGCAGCACCTCTTTTCACCCTCTGTCTGAAACCAGAGCCCAGTCTGCTCTGATAGGTTAGCTGGCCTAGCCTATTGCGTACAATGTGTTGGAGCGCTAGCCAATAGAAGTATGAGCGTTTCAGGCAGGGGGGGGGGAGTGTGTGGGAGAAAAACAGGGAACACAGGGATGTTAGTCTTTGCAGACCATTTACATGCATGGAAACCTATAGAACACCACAGGAAAGTGAAAGCCCAAAAAGCATAGTAGATCTTAAAAATATTTAACACGTATAATGTTATAAAATTGCTGCTAGGTATGTGTCTTACACTTAAACACAGTGTTGCCGCAAACCCCCGCCCCCCACCCCTTTCTCTTTTACTCCCATCAGCCTTAACACTGCTTGAGGTGTGTGTGTTTGTGTGCATAAGACGAGGACATTCTGAGTTGTTTGACACATCCGCTGCAGGGCGCTCTGCTCTTAATAGGCTATTACACAGTAACACCCTCACACACACAAACACACACACACACACACACACACACACACACACACACACACACACACACACACACACACACACACACACACACACACACACACACACACACGCATGCAGATGGTCCAACTAACACAGGCCCCACACACACATGCAAACATAGTTGCTGACATTGGAACACACACACCACTTGAACGTTAAAGTTGCACTTTCAAAAACACACACACAAACCTTGCAGAAGGACTTCTTGAAGATGTTCCAGAACATACGAGCAAGGGAAGAAGACACACTTTAACACACTTACACGCTACTCAATGTCGCACACACTCACACACTTATGTTCAATCACACATGCTATTAAATTCCCTAATGCCTTGAGCCGGGCTGACAGCGGAGTGTGTGCCGTGAGTGAGTTGAGCTCCGTGGGGAGTTAACTGATTAAGTATATCTGTGACAGACACAATCCCTGCTTAGTGGCGACTGTAAAGGAGGCGAGGGGAGCAGGGAGAGGAGGAGGAGAAGAGAGGGAGAGAAGATAGAATAGTAAAACATCTTGTTCAGCACTTTCAACTTGCTTCTGTTGGCATTTTCTTTCTGTCTGTGAAGTACCAGCTCCATCTGTTCATGTGGGAATGTAAAAAGTTATGCCTTTTTAAAGCGTCTAGTTAACGAGGCACGTGTCATATTAAGGTGCTAGGTTGTATTGTATACATTCTTTTCTTATGTTTCTCTACGTGTAAGTGTAAATACATGTGCTTTATCAGGCCAACCACCATCAAATGCCTCTGAGCACGTCTTTGAAAACACTTGGCCATGAAGGCAACAACATTGCACTCTATATCTAGACCACTGAGTGCCAATGATCCTTTAACCTCCATCATTATTGCTGGGAAGGAAGAAGGGATATCATTTATAAAGTGTGTGCATGATACAGTATTTTAGTAGCAGGCATCTCCTATGCACTAGTCTCTCTCTGGCTGGTAATATAAAACCTAATGGGCATATTGAAGCATTCAATTCTTCTCTCTGAAACAGCAAGCTCTGTTACACGTGCTTGCTCTTTGCCGGCAGCTGGAAAGCCAAGTTAGCCTTTGTAGATGTTGTTGTCCATTTACATGCGCAAAAACATATATACTATTCTAGAGGGAAGGGAAAGCATACTAGGGACCCTTTCAAGTATGTTTCATTTAATGTAAGGAAAAGGAAAATCTCAAGCAAGTAGCCTCAATATAAATAAAAGACACCGTCCCCTTGAAGATAACATTCTCAATCCAAGTAGGGGAGGTAATAAAGCAAAGTTGAAATAGCTGAGGCAGATTTGTTCAGGAAAAGCCAAAAGCTCTGCTAGCCTGTGATACATAGTTAAGTAAAGGTCGAGGATCATTTACATTTCTAAATAAGATCCGAGTCGGGCCATGCGGGGCTGGAGAATCTCATTAGTACTGTTTTCAGTGGAGGATTTCAGCATTATCTAACCTAAGTTCTTTTTAAATGTATTTTTGGTTCATCAAGCAGGAACAATGTAGGGTAGGCACTGGACTTATAAAGCAGTACATTGGCATTAGATGCATGGAAGTAAAGCAGAATGACTCCATAGATTATGTCCTGCTCCAATTACAATGTTTCAGTCAGGTTGGTTCTTTTTGCAAAGAAACCTTTTTGATCCTGTTTACTGTTGTGCTACGACAGCAGTCATTAGGCACTAGTGGCTCCTTCTCATTTATTTGTGTGCAATGGCCTGGTTCAGGCTCCTAGTACACACAATATGATCTGATGTCTCCAAATTACAGCTCACTGCTGCATTTGGATGCCCCCACGGATCTCTCCCAGATAAAAACACTGAAGACTATTTTGTCTGGCCTTTTCTGGACCCCACAAGTAAACAAGTTCTCCCCAACAAAACTTTTACAGTAGCTGCCTGGGTAATGAAAAGACTTTGGGAAGGAGAGGATGTGAAAATAAATGACGAGACCCAGGGAGATACAATGGAAAAGCAGAGAGATGAGAGTAGAGGTGCGTGGGGGGGGGGGGGGGGGGGGGGGTTGTAGGGTTATGAGGAGAGGGTTACTCAGCAGAGGAGAGGAGCTCATTAATGAGTAATAGCTCCGTAACCCTTCGCCCTTGAACAATGCAGCTTCTGATGACTTTGTTGTTACTCCAGGACTACAGACGCCAACACGAGCCTGAGTGCACACATCAGCTCTATAGATCCAGATCTCTGAGACACGATGAGCATGAGTTATATGGTTCCAGATCTAGCTATTTGGGATATGACTACAGACTTCTAAACATATATGTTTTAAAGATAGTAGTTTAGGTCTTATTTAAATTAAGGATAACTTTGTTAAATAAGGTTAAAGTTGTTCCTTTTAAGTGTTACTAAACTGTTTGTGTATTTGAGGCTGTGATTTGTATGCAGACATTTTACATTTCACTTTCACAATGTAGAAGTGCACCGAAAACCAGGCAAGACTGGGCAAATACGTGTCATCCATAAAAGTAACCACACCCTGAAGTATATGCTGTTTTATGCTCTATTTTACTTATTATGAAATCTTTATTTACTAAATGAACACCATGATGCATTGAAGATGAGTAGAAACTAGTTACTGAGACCATCAATAATTTAGGAACATTATTACTGGGGTATTAAATCAAGTGAGAAGTCTAGGGGAAGATAATATCATAGACCTCTATACTTCTACACTATAACTCTTGACTTATATATATAGTGTAAAGTGATCCTTATAAACGGATAAACCTGTGTGTGTACATGAGGTTTTGATTGATTTACCCATAGAATGTATAGAAGTAGACTTGGTAACCGTGGGGTCACCGATTGGTTTGTTGAATACAATCATTGATTGAACTTTCATGGTCTGAAAACACAAAAGGGATTTATAAATCAAGTGAGAAGTAGTCAAAACATTTTCATAGACTTCTATAGTTCTATACAATAATTCTCCACTTCTATGTCATTTAGGGCCGTTCTGCATTGGCTTTACTTCCTGGACCAATAGGTAGTTTATGCTTACTCTCTCTCACGCACACACACACACACACACACACACACACACACACACACACACACACACACACACACACACACACACACACACACACACACACACACACACACACACACACACACACACACACACACACACACACACACACACACACACACACACACACACACACACACACACACACACACACACACACACACACACACACACACACACACACATACACACACACACACACACAAACACACTGTCAGCCCCCTTCAAACTTGTGGCCTGTGTCCAGATCTGCAGTGTTTGCAAGCCAGTACCTCCTGCTAACTTAGCCCAATTAGAAGCTCCCCTCCCTAGCCAGAGAGAAGTGGAAAGGGCCCCTCTCCCCCACCAGCCTCATATCGGTGGCTCTTGTGTTATGACAGCCTCTGACACTAGCACCGTGTAATTACTGCTGTCTGAAGGAGCGAGACAGTATGGGGCAAAGAGGGGAGGAGAGCCGGAGGAGGAAACATTAAATGAAGGAAGACAAGGCAGGGAAAGAACTGAAGATGAGGAGAGTCAGACGGGGACAGAATTAGAAGGGAAAGGGTGGAAGAGAGGGAAAATGAGACAGAGAAAGAGAAGAGAGGAAAAGAAAACTAGCAGAAGGATGGCATACTAACTCCTGTTGTGTTTTTACATGTCTAGAATGTGTGTGCGAGAGAGGGAGATGGTTAGTGTGTGAGGAAGAGTGTGGGTGAGCTGATAGCTGATGACAGTATCTTGTACCAGCAGAGTGGAGTCATGCTGCCATCATTGTTGCCTCTCAGCCAGAACTGGGAAATGTGTCTGATATAAATGATTCTCCTCAAGGTGATCCTACATATGATAACCAAGGAGGGGATTCATCGGAAGACTCTGTATTAGATGCAGCCTTTCCGCATTAAAGACTCATGTTCACTGATATTACTCAGTGCCAATGGAGCCAGTTCTGTTCATTTGGTGACCACAAAACTGATAGTGTGTAGATGTTCTGGGTTACTTCCTGGAAAAGGAACTTAAGGAGGCCTGTCTCTGGCTTTTAGGATACTGTGCTTCAGAGTTGCCCAGAAAAAAGACAATATAATCAGACTACACAGTACATCTTTTGAGTTGCACCTTTTTTTCTGACATCAGGGGATCATGTGGCTGACATTCCTGTTGGGATTTGGCCGAGACACACTTCAGACTTAAGATTTAACATCCCGAACATCGTCCACCACTCAGCTAATGGTCTTTCATGACCTGCCAATGGATACAGTTGAGAAAGATCATATTTCACCTTAAGAAAAGTTATTTTTATACTGGATTCACATTGCTTTTTCTGCATCTCACATTCTTCTGCTGAAGTATTTCAATATGATATGTTTATAGTTTATTCAAAGTTAAAAGTGTCAATGGGACCTTATAATAATTTCCGGTTCTATTTCTGATTTTGTTTAACTCTACCAAAAGCCAGTTTGTGCCAACTATGAATAGAATAATCACACATCAGTTCTAAAATATTCACCACATTAACACCTACTTGACAACATGATTGTCTCCATTTTAAACATAGAGAAAAACTATGAGTCATCAAACAAACACTAGCTATTCTCACATGAATGCTTTGATTTGAATGCAGTATTTCTGTTTGATTTAGATAATTGAAGGCTTTAATCCTTTCTGTAAAAAAAAAGGTTCACGCTAAAGCTGTAAGCCCTTGGCAGTTGCGTTGCATATAAACACCTGTACAGCATTTCATTATTTTCTGTTTAACTGACTTGTGAATTTCCATGGGTAAAATAATTCAAAAGAAAGCGTTAGATTGATGTATAAATGAGAAATCAACAGTACTGCTGTAACAGTTCAGAAGTCTTCCATGCAGCAAACAGACTGACGGCTAACCGCTAGCTGTTTTCTTGCTGTTAGCGCTCCACCCCGCTGTAGCATTGCATCAATCACATTAATCGCATTAGCATTTCTGTGACTTCAAAGAAAGAAATAGGTGATCCCTTTTTTATTTCTCCCAGTCTTTTGTCAGTTTCCCTCCCCCTTTCCCCTAGCCCCAATACCCTTTTCCTCATATCACCTGATACTTGGCAATTTCGGCAATTTTTGACCTCTTTCCTGCGATACTCTTTTTCTTTTCTTCATATCATCACCTGTTCACCTTTCTCCTCTCACGTTTAAGAGAATGAACCTCAATTGGGATGAACTAGAGCATGTCAACATGACAAAAGAAAAAAACTCGAAAAATAGAGATAATCAGACGAAAGCATGTTCGCTTCATCTGCAATTACCTGCTGTTGCTACGTTACGACTTAACAAAATCACCGCCTGCCATTAGACATAATCATCCCCACATGCGTCCTAATAATATGGTTGGTTTTTAGAGCACAGAACAAAATAATTGGTAATCAGCCAGAAAGAGAAAAGCAAAACTACTTTTGGTGTACTTTGGCAATGGGTTCCACCATTGAGTTTGTCAAGTCAATGGCTCATAAATATGGGTATTATAGTCATATAGTCATTCAGGCAAAATAAGGTTTTCTTTTCAATGTGCTCATTGCTATGGTTTCTTTAAATACATTGTTTAAACATTAATTGTACTATTACTTTTAAACATTAACCTGGCCAAGTCCCTATATCCCTATAGCTACAGGTGAGCCACTGCTGCCCCACGGTAGAACAAAATGAATGTTGGTGGTTTAAGAACTGTTGCAAGGTTTTGATTATGTTTCATTTGGTAGCAAATAAACTACTGTTTGTTGAGACAGGCAGATTATATATAGAACAGTGTTTCATTGCAATGACTTCAATCAGCTTTGTGGATTCCAGTACAAAACTTGTTTTTTCTTGCCCATTCAGCTCATGAGTTATAAAGAATCTGCCAGAATTTATGATTTTAGGATGAGTTGGTCAGTTTTTGTACTGATCTCTTTGTGTGGCATTCCTGTGGTTATGGTTTGGCTAAACCCTCTTCTTAGGTGTCTTTATGATCATATAAAACACAGTTGGTAGGAGACGGAACTTGAACCGCGGCCTCTAGTGTCAAAGCAGAGATGGAGTACTCGAGTCCTGGACTCGCGCACTGATTGACGCGACTCGGACTTGGACTCGTGAATTCTCGCGCACGCTGACTTGGACTCGGACTCTTGAATTTTTTCCCCCACAATGACTCGGACTCGACTTGTACATTGACGTTCCGACTTGGACTCGGACTCGAGCAAGTTTTCTCTGGAGTCTGATGTCCTCTATCCTGGCACGTGCACCTGTGAGGCGAGTTCACGTACTGGCCCCGCTGTTCCAGTCCAAACATGTCTTGGACACACCCCGCATCATGCTGTATGTTTTCACACATTCTGCTTCCACATTGGAAAAGAGCAGCGCAAAATGCTCGTTATGTTGAAGCAATATTGAAGAGAAGGCTCCGTAAAACATTACTCTAAGGATCGAGTTCAGACATATAGGCTGTCTTGAACACTATCATCAGAGTATCGTGATCTAATCAATAAATAAAGATTCAGCCGATAACACGAAAGCACATGGCTACTTAATATGCAGAATGAAGTCATTTTGCATGCTTGCTTTCCGGGGCTAAATCTTTATCAGTAAACCGATTTAACCGGTAAAAGTTCCTTCAAAATAAGAGTCCCGATCTTATTACTATCAAAATAAAAGTGCAAAACGAAAACTTTACCATAGGAAAATATTGGCATACAAATATAATCCCTTCTCTAAAAGTTAACTCATTTTAAATATAGTTAGACATATTAAAGATAATTTACAATAATAATAATATTCATTTTAGTAATAAGATTTATATTTGTATAGCACCTATTACAAGAATTGTAGCCAAACTTGCTTCACAGCAGTTCAATAGACGGATTAGTATAACATGACAGGATAAAAGCAATGTAGAGGAGCAGCTACATTTCAACACATATATCCACGAAGATTAATACAGGAAGACTTGTGACTCAGACTTGACTTGGACTCGAACTCAGGTAATGATGACTCGGACTCGGACTCGACTTGGACACTCCTTGGGTGACTCGGACTTGGGCTCGAACTCGAACACAGGTAATGATGACTCAGACTCGACTTGGACACTCCTTGGGTGGCTCGGACTTGGACTTGGACTCGAACACAGGTAATGATGACTCGGACTCGACTTGGACACTCCTTGGGTGACTCGGACTTGGACTCGGACTTGAACACAGGTATTGATGACTCGGACTCGACTTGGACACTCCTTGGGTGACTTGGACTCGGACTCGAACACAGGTAATGATGACTCGGACTTGGACTCGGACTCGAAGAGTGGTGACTCAAGAGTGACTTGGACTCGTGAATTGGTGACTTGACTACAACACTGTGTCAAAGTGACATGATGTGTATGCTCATCCAAGAGTTTTCTTTGCTACTAAAAGAGGACATTCACAATGCGTGAGTACAGGTTGATTTGAAGGAAAACGTTCTTCTTTCAATAAAAGCCCAGTGCTTTCTTACTCTGGTTCGGACAGTCTTCTAACCTGGGGCCTGGTTAGTTACTGTAGTCGGTTCCCCCTCCACTCAGTTAGCTGCTCCGATCTGTGGGTAAATTTAACTTTAGGCCTGTTGTATTTTTGTGCTATCTGACCCCACAGACGATCACACCAGAGTCCGACTGCAGCTGCTGGAAGGAGACCCCCACTCTGACTACATCAACGCCAATTACATTGACGTGAGTGGTTACACACAGACACACATGTACAGACACATCTGTACATCAATGCTTTTGAGAACCAGGAACTCTAACCAAAGAGTAACACTACGCTTACCTTATTCTAACATGACCCCAAAAACCAAGTGACCTCCAAAAGTCCTCGATTTTCAATCTGTCTTCACTTTGGACGTCTTAAGCTAATTGGTCTTCACAAAGATGGAAATACATATGCACACTTCCACATGCAGTAGTTGAAAGTGAAGCTATTTGTATCGGAGACATACACAGAAACAATTATTAAAACAAATCCCTTCAACAGACAATTTGTGCCCATAATGCTCTCTGTACCTTCAAACCCTTGTATACATATTCTTAAAAATAAAAGCAGTTGAGAATGCACATGCAAAAATCATTTTCATGAATGAAAACTCCCTACAGTGTGGGCTGTGTTTTGTAAATACATGGTTGAACAGGGTAGTACCCAATAACGCAGCCACATATTACTCAATCAAGCTTTAATCAAATGTTATTTATGCAGCCCAATATCACAAATTACACATTTGCCTTAGGGGGCTTTACAGTGTGTACAGCATACTATACGACACCCTTTGTCCTTAGACCGCTTGCACATACAAGCAAAACACTAATGGGGAAATAATGAAAGATACCTCGGGATAGACAGACGTGCAATAGATGTTTTGTGTATTCTTTAAAAAAAGTGATACATGTACAACAAGGAAAATCCAAATGTCAAAAATTGTGATTTGAATGTATATAGAAAAGGAAAAAAATATGGATCTGGGTGGATCTCAACAATCTTTCCTCTGCCGACAAAAACTTAATAATAAGATGGGCTTCAGATTCTCTAAAATGCAATAAAGCAACATGGACTCCAACATATAGACAACATTCTTTCCATAGAGAAGTGCACTCACACAAGCAAAGGCCGTGAAAAGGAAAGGACCCCACCCATTTAGAAAATGAAATATGGATGCAGGGAAAGTCATCAGGACTTCAAATGTATTGTATTCTGCTTTCCTCCCATTCAGCCCCCCCCCCCCCTTAATAAATGTTATCTCCTCCCTTATTCAGTTCCATCTGTCCCTTACCTTCCCACTGTTTTCCCTCTTGTCCCCCCCCCCCCCTCCCCCATCTCTCTTTGCCCTTTGAGCATTGTGCTCCACTTATCAATTGAATGTCCCTCTAACAGTGAACTGTTTTAAACCGGTACATAATGCTGATTTTAGATCAATCTCCACAGACACCATTTATTTCTTAAGAAAAGAAAGAGCGGGGGGTATTGAACAATTGTAACTCGAAACAATATGTTCCCTCTTTGCAGATATCTATAACGTGGTCGTAATGACAATATGAACGTGATAAATGTTTTCATCTCAACAAGGTTATCAGTCTCATAGGGAGGTCTTTTTTTGGGGGGGGAGGGCTGTGCAGGGACAAGAGGGAGTCACCTTTAATCTCTCCTCTATTATTTAATTTGATGTTTATTCGGAAAACGACCTTGAGTTATGCTTCTCTGAGGATTGAAGTGTCTGGAGAGGGAGACGGGATAAATGAAAACATGGGAGGAGACGACAGAACAGAGGAGCGAGGAGAAGAAGAATACAATGATAAAAAGCCAGGTTGAGAAATGGAGGATGGAAGTAGACAGAAACTGATTGAGAAGCAGAGGACAAGGAAAAAGAGTAAAGGAGGTGGATGAGTTAAAAAGAAGAAATAGTAAGCAATCATTTCACCAGGACAGTAAATAAATAAAACAATGATAGAAAAGTGAGGAAGAGATGGATTTTGATTTGTAAGAGAAGCTGGCAAAGAGATCAAAACAACAGTTTAGAAGACAAATAGTTCAAAGAAAGATGTGAGGAGTGTTAGACAAACTGATAGTGAAGTGAGAAGGTGATGTAATGAATAAGCAACAAGTTACAATGTTGATTTAAATTGCAATTTTAGTACTTGACCCATCTGGGAATATACAGAGAACGGATAGCCTGCGGAGAAAAATGAAAGCGGGACAGAAGACACAAATTAAATATAGAGGCTACATTAAAGACACTAAATAGACAAGAGCAATATAAGAAACAGTAAACTGACATGGTGTATGTGCGTATAGTGCATCCACATGTAGAAATATGGGAAGAAAAATATGGAGATGACGTAAATATGGAGAGTTTTTTATTCTATGCTTTTCTTTTTTATCTGTCTCACAGGGCTACCACAGACCCAGACATTACATCGCCACACAAGGTAATTAAACTGACGTAATGTGTGTGTGTGTGTGTGTGTGTGTGTGTGTGTGTGTGTGTGGCAGCCACCTGCTAAGTGTCGTACTCTCGGTTGTGGAGGCTATTACCGCAACCTCCTAAATCTAAACCGCCGTATAAAATCCCCCTGGCAAATGTAAGACCCCATTACCTCAAACCCCGGAACCACTATCTGGGATTGATAGTGTGTGAGTGCATGTGTGGGTGCATGTGTGCTTTCTCTGTTCATGTGTGTGTTTGTTTAAGTCTGTGCTATCAGTGCTGACTTATTTGTACGTGATGAGTGTGTTTATACATAAATACTGTACATATGCATGTGCCTGTTGGTGTGTGTGTCGTTATGCATATATATCTAACTTGTGTGTGTGTGTGTGTGTGTGTGTGTGTGTGTGTGTGTGTGTGTGTGTGTGTGTGTGTGTGTGTGTGTGTGTGTGTGTGTGTGTGTGTGTGTGTGTGTGTGTGTGTGTGTGTGTGTGTGTGTGTGTGTGTCAGGGCCCATGCAGGAGACGGTGAGGGATTTCTGGAGGATGGTCTGGCAGGAGAACTCAGCCTCTATCGTCATGGTTACCAACCTGGTTGAGGTGGGCAGGGTGAGTTTGTCATCCGAGTTATTATTTTACAAAATAGGTGTTAATGTGTTTGATGAAGAGGACAAATAGAGTGACGCAGTGATGACCAATGTTTGTCGGCCAATTTGGAAGTAAGCATCACAAGGTCTACCTCGATGAGAAGCTAATGGGATTTTTCCATTGGGTGTTTCAGTGGTACTGCTCTCAACAATCTCTCTCATTGGGTGATCATGACTGGCTTGTTTCCCTACATTGTATGAATGTTAATATGTGTTTTCCAGGTGAAGTGTGTGCGTTACTGGCCGGATGAGACAGAGGTTTATGGAGACATCAAGGTGACCCTGATAGAAACTGAACCGCTGGCTGAGTACGTCATAAGGACATTCACCGTCCAAAAGGTAAACTATGGAATATCTTCAATAGTAAAACTAACAATATGACTTATAAAATATATATATTCACTCCCAAAAAGCATCATAAATGGTAAATAAATAAATGTTTTTTTTACATTCGTGGCATTGCAAAATATCACCTCTAGCAGAAGTTAAACCAGTACAGAAGAGGATTAGGGCCATGTGATTTTTCTTTCATCCCAGACTTAATTCAGAATTATGAAATAAAATGTTTGAGAATTAAGTCAGAATTCCAAGATTTCAAGAAAGTCACATTTCACAATACAAGTCACATTTTGCTTTTCAGAATTCTAACTTTAATCTCAGAATTGAGAAAAAAAGGATTCACTTTTGGTCGGGTCTCAAAAGAAAAATTCCCACACGGCCCTTATCCTCCTCCATAAATAAGCAAATGGGATTTCAAATATTTACCTTTTCTGTTATCATAAAATGATGCAGATGTTGATATATATTATTGACAAAGTATTTCAACAAGGTTGCCTTATGTTAAATCAACATATTATGAGTCTAGTTTTCAGAACCTTTCAAACCCAACAAACCCTGTTATGTTCTCTTTGCTGTTAAATGACCCTCCTTATCTTCTTTCTGAACCCCAAACTTGGATTCATATATTATAATATATGATTGGAAGCAAGAAAGAAGTGCTCCTTGTTTGTTTCTCACTGTTTGAGAAAATGTTGGAAAGCTAAATCGGTGCCATTATAAGGTAGGAGGGATTGATGCTTGCATAAACACACTTGACAATGAGAGAAAAAATCTAATCTTTGATTGTACAACCATACTTTGTTTACATCTTCTTCTGTGTCACGTCCCCTCTTTTTCAAGTTACTGTATATCTCTGTTTTTTTTGTACTGCTTTTTCTATTTGGCTAATATATTTCACTTTGCTTTCATGCATATATCTTTCGTACTGGTTTGTACCACTCTGAACCGTAGATGTATCAAAAATACATTGACAGTTAGCAGTCATACTTCACCAAAAAAAAAAAGAATTATTCAAATGGGACTATTATCAGTCACTTTAAAAAACTAAAATATTCTCTGCCTGCTGCCGGTGTCATTTTCTCACATTCTCCATATACCTCTTTTTTCCCTATCCTGTATTTCCTTCCCCCTTCACTCGTGCGAAAGCAGCTTATGAAGACGAGTTTTCAAGTTCTCGCTGTCAGCTCGTTTAGCAAGCCATTAATCCATACCACCTCTGAGCGTGTGTGTGTGTGTGTGTGTGTGTGTGTGTGTGTGTGTGTGTGTGTGTGTGTGTGTGTGCGTGTGTGCGTGCGTGCGTGCGTGCGTGCGTGCGTGCGTGCGTGCGTGCGTGCGTGCGTGCGTGCGTGTGTGCACAACTACTTTAAAATTCAAAGGAAAGCTGACTTTGAAATGCCTGTCATTTTGCAGAATGCATTAATACGTACAAACACACACCAGACGCACACACTCAGAGTACACAATTCTCCATCTTGAAACTACAGTAGGTTTTGTGTGTGAGTGAGTGAGTGAGTGAGTGTGAGTGAGTGTGAGTGAGTGTGGAGAACAAAGAGAAAGCAATACAAAGGGGGCTGAGAGAGAGAGAGAGAGAGAGAGAGAGAGAGAGAGAGAGAGAGAGAATACAGGTTCTGCACCACAGTTAAATGGCTTTAATTGCAGTGAGTAATAACAGGGTCTTAATGAAAAGCTTTATTAATGGCACGTCCGAGGAGATTAACCAAGGGTGGCAGAGAGAGACTCGAACAAAAGGAAAAATCTGCGTACAAGCATGTTTGACAGAAAGAAAATGAACAAAAAAAGAGAGACAAAAAGAGAGATAGGCAAGATTTAAAGAACTATATGGTTGAGAATCAGTCAAACAGTAGGTGAGTGAACAAGGTCGTAATTATATTGATGTTTAAAAAAAAGATATACTGTATTACTGAAAGGGGCCCTATTATGATCCTCATTCATATTTGTATTTAGTGGCTCTCCTGTGCTTTAATGTTCAAAAAGTGCTTTGTTTCCCTCATACCGGCTCGGCTGCAGACCCCCTATCCACCCTGAAACGTTGGATGTTAGCCTTTGCAGACCATTTACTTGACCACAAACCATATAACACACTACAGGAAAGGGAAACCACCAAAAAGTGGATGGCATCATGGAGGTGGAGAAGAAGCTGTAGCAAATATGCAAATGAGGCACATTGTAAAGCAATTTGTCCATTAGTTAAAACATTTGTAACTAGAAAGTGCTATATATTTGCACCCATTTATCTACTGACATTAGATCAGAGGTAAAACATTACAACATCTAATGGATTATCCTGATTGAATCAAGGTCTGGTCACCCTGTTAAGGCCTTTTTCTAAATGTGTAAGCAGTTCAACTAACATCAGACAACTGACACTAAAAAACAGAACACAGCTTTCAGTCCAACATGTAGATTGAGTGGAAGAGCATTTTTGAAGGATTTGTTCTAAACACAGTTTCCTAGTACTTTAGAACCCAACAAGAAACTGCAACAGGGCTTAGAGAACCCCATGGACCAACTCCAACACAGCAGAGGAGTAATCTGGTCTATGGCACTCAGAGCGGAGAAACCAAACGATTGTGTGCCACAGCGGAGACCAAACTGAGCTGGACCCAGCAGTGGGCACAAAGCTACCAGCAAACAATCACAGCTTGAGGACCAGCACACACGCGAATTGGGCAGATGGTTTGAGAGATGTATAAAACAGGCTGTTTATGTCAAACTGGAGGAATGCTCCCTGAAGTCTGTGAAACAACATTTGTCTGTCACAATGCCTAAAACCCCAAACACCTCCCTGACCATGTTCACTTGGGATTGACAAATGGGACCTCCTGTCTTAATTGAACTTGAGTTTCCAGTTTGAGTTGATCCACTGGTGGGCGTAATGGCTTCCTTTATTATTTTCCACAAATCTCTAAAACATCTTCAATCAAAGATCCAGTCCAGTCATTTGGATTAGATTTTGATTGATTGGAGTTTCTCAGATAAATTGTTCTACAGGACTTTACAGCCAGCTGATATCCAGAGAGGTGTTAGGCGTCTAGATGAGTTGGAGACAAAATAACTGTGATACTTTGCTGAAAGGATAAGTTAGCAGTGTTTAGCAGGTTTTTTCTTTCCACTAGGTCTCTTTAGTTCTATCTCACACAGGCTCCGCCCTCTATTGGACTCTATGGGTCCTACTTTCATCAATGATATGCGAGCGTTCACACACTGAAGTTGTGTAAACGTAGCCGGCCAATCAGGGCGAGCCTACATGAATTTGTGCGCAGCTCACAGTACATAATACCCTGACTGTCATCCTTTTCTCTTCAGCGAGCAGGCCAACACTTGACAGAAAAAGTAAAACATTTGAAAGAAGGGTGTACGCCCCATCGAGAAGGAGGGCAGGCTACGTGCCCCTCTGTCAGAGGACAGACAGACGTGGTGCGATGAAGGGAGTCTAGAGCCTCTGTCCGGTACATTGGGCTCTATTCTATCCTGGCTATAGCTACTGGTGGACGCGGGGCTTGCTCATGCCACAGTCAATGTGTATGCAGCAGCCATCTCGTCCTGTCATGCGGGATTTGGCGGCAGACCAGTCTTCAGCCAACCGCTTATGAAGCGTTTTTTGCAGGGGATCAGGAGACAGTGCCCAGTGGTGCATGTCTCCACCCCGCAATGGGAACTGCCATAAAATAATGGTGCTCGAGGCTTTGGTTACAGAACCGTTGGGCCTCTTGAGCTCTCCTCCCTGCAGGCGCTATCATTGAGAGAGAGAAGCAAAAAGAAACAGCTTTGCTGCTTGCTTTGACTTCTGCCAAGAAAGTATGCGAACCGACCGCTCTATCGGTGCACCCGAGTTGCCTTCTGGTTCGTGGTGACCGTAGCAGGGCGACACTCAGACCGAACCCGTCCTCTGTTTCCAAGAACCTAAGGAGTTCTTCCAGGTCGAGGGTTATACAGATAGACGGCTTTAGTCGTCGACCTATGCACGGCGGCGTCTTGGTCTACGCCAGTCCCGTTCATAAGGTAAGTATCTCTTGGACATGTCTGGCTCCTTTTTCATCGTCGATGCTTGCTGGGGCAACACAGGACTGGTGAAAGGAGCAGGGCTGTGGGTCAGTAAGCTGTAACCCTAGTTCTATAAGCACAGGCTGAGCCCTCTACCTAGGGGCCCTGTCTTTCCTATGCCGCTCGCTGAATAGGGTGTAGGATGACAGTCAGGAGGCGTAGCCGCATTATATACTGTGAGCTGCACGCGCATTCAGATATGCTCGCCATGATTGGCCGACTACGTTTATACAACTTCAGTGTGTGAACGCTCGCGTATCATTGATGAGAGTAGTACCCATAGAGTCCAGTAGAGGGCTCCGCCTGTGCTTATAGAACTAGGGTTACAATACGTAACCCCCCGTTATGTCATCATCACATGTATTCTTCACTTTTCAAGGTTTTTAAATGCAATACTTTTTCATGTTCTATTCTTCATCTTCTGCATGATTTGGTTTCTTGGATTTATACCAAAGCTAGTCGAATAAAATGACAACTCATACACATACTGTTGCTAAAGAAATGCTTCACCAATGTCAGGGTGATCTTGTGGTTAATTATCCTCCACTGCTCCGAGGTTTTGGGTTCATCTCTCAGCGGAGAAGGAAGTCTTGCATTTTGTCAGAGTGACCTTGAGGAAGATGCTGAACTCCTCACTCGTTCTCACAAGTTGTTCCAGAAACTCAAGAGAATAAATACAATAAAACATTAAAACGCAGTGCATCTACAGCTCTGGGAAAAAATTAAGAGACCATTGTAGCTTTCATTTTCCGCAAATAAAATCTCTTAATGACAACATTTCTTTTTGGCATTTGGGAGAAATGTTGTAGTATTAGTTCATAGAATAAAACACAAGTGTTAACTTAAATAAATACTTGTAAATAGCACCAGAGAAACTGATCATTTTTAAATGGCTTTATATGCCTGGAACTCTTCTCATTTTGGTGAAAATCAACCAAAGATGTTTATTCCTGTATGTATGACATGAAGACACATAGAAAAAACCTTATCTGCCATGACAAGAACATAAGAACCTGTAAGTGAACTGGGGAAAATCTACCTCAAGCTCTTTTTAAAGCAAAAACTGTCATGTAGTTGTTATTTAGGAGCAGAGATGGGGTCGTTACTAAAAAAAAGTAATATATTACATTTTACATATTACTTAAAAAAAAAAAGTAATATATTACACTACTTCGTTACTCTCTACATAAAGTAAGTCGTTACTTTGCTCGTTACTTTGCTCGTTACTTTACTCGTTACTTTACTCGCAGGGCCGGGCCCGCCCCTCCCTACAGGCAGATGGTGATTCCACTTTGCAAATGGGCAACATTTCCTCTACTATGAAGGATGCTACAAGCCTGTCCATCTCTGCTTTGGTTACCGGTCCTCCAAATTCTAATTTTTGCTGCTTCGGAGTCGGCGGCGGCGCACTCACAACATCCTCACTCTGGGTTGGGGGGTCCTTTGCTATTAGCTTCACCTTAGCATGTGTTCTTTGCAGGTGTTTGTTGAGGTTTGACGTAGTGTTTACAGCAGTGGATAACAGCTTCTGGCCTGGACACAGTTTGCACCTCACCGTCACATTCCTGTCTATTCTTCGGACGAACTCAAAATAATGGGAATACCTCCGCTCCACCCCATGAAAGTTATCGCTATCGTTATCGCCCATGTTTATGCAGCACTGCATGTGGAGATGTGGATGCGCAAGTCGCGCAGATTACGTACATATAAACCTGCGGCGGAAACCCCTCTTGTCCAGGGCCGTGGGAAGTAGGGGTGCTGAGGGTGCTGCAGCACCCCCTGGTGGAGGACAGGGGATCTGCACTTCCACAAGATATAATAAAAAAAAAAACGAATTTTCAGCCTCGATGTAACAACATTCATAATTAAGTAAAGATAACACCCTTTTCACCCCGGTTACATTTTCCATTTGCCCTGTACGATGGGCGCTGTAAGTGATGAAAGTGGGGGATGTTGGCTTAGCAGGCGCCCACAGCTCACAGCCAAAGTGAGAGAGATAGAGAGAGGGGATACCGCGGTACCGGCGGGGATTGTTGTTAGCTTCTGCTGCGCTAACGGATATAAGAAGCTGTTTCTACAATAATGTGGAGGGAGAGTCCTCTCCTGTCAGACTGAGAGGCTCAGTGAGGTAAAGGACTCTGAGGGCTTAGATAGTTCACTTTAGTCGAAGTTATCTCAGTGGGTCTCAAACGTTTTGATCACAATTTATGTAAACAAATATTTCCAAGGCACACCTTTATAATTATTAGGATAAATAAAAACAGGTTTGAAATCATTGCAATCTATACTATAGGACAGTAAACCAAAAATATGGTTTAAAACTGGAGAGATTTTCTAAAATATACATAAATAAATAAATGTTAACTGGTAAAATAAGATATGAAGGAACAACACAAATAAAATAAGTTACATGTATTTGTTATTGGCTATGGTAGGTCATTGGAAATGTTCACATACCTACTTATTTGATTAATAAAATGCAAACCGATCTTTTTCATATGGGTGTTTAGAGTTGTACCCCCTAGATCAGTCTCTAATTGGGTGCTCAAAGTGCACCAGATTGAAGCATTTTACTTTAAAATAATAAAAAAATCTTCCCGGACGGGTTCCCCCGGACCCCCCTAGAGGATGTGAAGTCCACCCCCCCAATTAAAACATGTTATAATATATAATAAATTTGAAGCCTTGTTATAAGCTGTCCACCATGTCAATATATTTCTCTTTTTGCAGTGTATTGGTCTTTTGTAGAGGTTTTTCATTGCCAGCTAAAATCTTGCCTAGCAGCACATTGGTCAGAACCAGCCCTGGTGTCATCCCCACAGCACCCCCAATTTGAAACATGTTCCCACGGCTATGCTCTTGTCTGTCAGTGTGATTATGACTGATTTTAGTAAGTAACGAAGTAACCGTGACGGGGCAATGTTAGTAACTGTAGTGTGATTAGTGAATTATAAAAGTAACGTGTTACACTACTCCGTTACCGACAAAAGTAATATTATTACAGACCTCTGTTGACTGGCGGTGGATTTGTATGCGAGCGGCAGGGAGATCAATATACTTTTTGCCTCTTTGCAAATCTCACATCCACATTTTTTTTTTTTTTAAAAGCCATGGATACGTTTCATTCCACTCACTCCATCTTTTCTGTGTCCAGTTAAAATGCAGGTCATGGGCATCGTCAGGTTCGCTAGTGCAGGTGGCGCCGGCAGCTGTGGCCGTTGTTGAAGCTCTTCAGGCTCCGCCTCGGCAAGCCTCTCCCTCGGTGTGGAGCTGTCAAACTCGACCCTAATGCCGCTTACAGCCGGCCAACTAAAACCTTTTCCGTTCACGTTGTCATTTTTAGACTCCTTCGCTTCTTTGCTTGTGAATCCAAAATCTGCGAGGCTTGGCTGTTTACGTTTCGCCTTATTTTTTATTACAAAGCCAGAGTTAAAAGAATATCAATATGAACATTTCAAATACCCTGCCAGCATCGCCTGCCGTAACCATAGCAACGTAAGTAGCGTAAAGAATGCAGCGCCGCCACGTACAGATGGAAACACCCAGACATATTCACAAATATAAAACAAATCAGAGACTGTAATGAACAATGACTATTATTTATTTCAAGAACTTTTATTTACAGAAACTCAACATTTCTAATCTGTGTAACACAAATATGCACAATTTGTTTGGGCTCCCCCTATTTATCTCAAAGTCGGCCTTCAGGGGATCTCCCCCCCTCTTTAGGGGAGCCAAGCTCCCCCTGGCTCCCCCCCCATTTCAAAAAGTGACTGCAGTACATGTATGATTTGTCACTCAACTATGGTGGCCGACATGCAGGTGCAAACGTACTCAAACGACCCAAAACAATTGTGCTAAAACACATGCAAATGAAAAAGAAATGTTCACCAAGTTGACAACACATGCATAGCGTTTACTAAAAGCGCTGAATAAAAATACTATTTAGCCACGTTAGCTAGCTAGCTTACATCAGATGAGCAATAACATCAGAAGGAATCATGTGATAACATTGTTAAAATAAACCAATAAAAATCACATTTTAGGTAAGTTTCCAGTGACAGTTGGCAACTTGATAGTTTGAACGTCAACACACGCTCAGTCCCAGCTGTGTGTGTGTCACTCTTTAGTGTCCCCATTTCCGTTGTGTTTTGAGCTTCTTGCAGCGTATTTTAGTCTGGTTTTAGTGTTTTGTTTATGCTCCGGATTTTCCGTCAATTTTTTTTTTTTAAGGCTGTGCATGTGTTTAGGCACATTCGTGTTTTTATGTTTGCATTGTTTTTGAAACTGCAGTGTGTCTTTCATGATGTAAATATCTGAGGCTGGTTGTAGCACTGTCGGCCAACGTACTAATTCAAAGGAGTCTTAACTAAAAGTAAGACACTTCAGAGATCATCCTCTTCTCTCACAGTAGAGACTTTAAAATCATTCTCCATCCTCATCACATTTCCAACATGGCCTGGCTGTCATGGACCGCCGGTCATCGATTTAGAGAAGTAATTTCAACATCAAAGATAGCAAATCAATGGGAAGTCCAGTTATCAAATCACCATGTGGTTTTCTGGGTTTTATTTCCATCGTCTCTGTCTCCAGGCCTCTCTCACTCTCATTGTCAGTCTATGTTCTCTCTTCTATCTTTCTCTTTGTCCATTCCTTGTCACATGTCTCTTCATCCTTGAAGAAACCTCCACTTTTCCGCGCTCAGTGTATTTGTCATTCCCCACTCTTGTCCTTGCCCATTGATCCTTCCCACTCACAGTCTCGTTCTTGACCTCTCACCTTGTCTTTTTCTTCCCCTATGTTTTCCCTGCTTCTCAGTTTTTCATATGCTAAAATAAATTATTCACTGCAACCTTGTCTGTGTATCAGAAGCAGAATCGGAGCTGCAACAGTTTCCTGTTCTTTACCTAAACTGAACTGAGGGGGGCATGTCCCTCTCCATTTAAGCCTTGTTTAGCTTACAACACTATATTGGGATCGATTGATTTTAATTATTAAAGCACGAGCGTGTGTTTGGGAGAATAATTGAACCAGTGGAAGCGGAAAGAAGGGTCATGCATATCTTATGCTGCGTTCCTGAGATGTGTACGATTGGGATATTTTAGCATCTTGTGCGGAGAGATGCAGGTCAATATTCTGAGTAGCAAGCTAGAAGTAAGAGCTCTCAGCCCTGGGGCTGCAGAGGAGCAGTTATCGGACATCACAGTGGCAAACGCTGTCAAAGTTTAGTGACTTTCTGTTGACAGGTCTAATATTGGCAATATACAATGAGGTTGGTTGGGTGTCCTTGAGCCCAAACCTGGATGAAAACTTTTTTGCGAACTGGTCCTATGCTTTCGTGTAATTGTATATGGAAAAAATACAATTTAAGAACAACCTTCCCAAGATTGTTCAATTAAGTCAAATGCATCTCCATGCTTGCCTTTGGATTAGATATTGGGCCACTTTAATAGACAACAAGCTGCAACATGATTATATTGTTGTTTATAAAATGGACAAGTCGAATCAAGCAATCTGATTGGTTCTTAGCTGTGATATAATGAGCGTTTATCACGAGGTCACTTTTCACAAGTCATGTATCCCTCCGCGTCTAAGAAAAGCTACAACCGTTACAACTGTTACATTACGTCCGTTACGAAACTAACTAACTAACAAAGCTTAAGATGGAAACATTTAAGATTAACTTCGACCTCCGGGGGGGTCTTACTATGGAGGAGTGGATTGAGGAGTGCCTATCTCCAGAAAAAAAAGCACCTAAACGATGAAATGACACGGTAGACCAACTGGAAAAGTACCCCCATTCAAAAGCTTTCTGATGCAGGTCTTGAAACAAAGCAGAGAAATTATGACCGTTAGTGGCCACAGGTGCGATAGCTCTCTCCAGAGCTACTGGAATCCGAATCTCAGGGACCGGAGAAAGCAATATTCTCGCCATGCCAAGCAACAGCATAGAACAACCTCAACCTATTCAAGTAACCACGTAAGCCATTCTACTGATGCTGGACAGTTTTCAGTGGGTGCACAATAAACGGCAACATACAAATTAATGTAAATAAATAGCCAAATAATGGATCAACGCTCTCTGTCTAACATGTTCGCTAGCTGTTAGTGTTGTTGCATAGCAACTACCTTGCACTATGTTTTGTGCAGAAGGCTACCGAGGGACTATTTTATTTTGAACATCATTATTTACTAATAAAAACTATTTAAATTAGAGTGTGTATTTTTCTTTCATATTGCCACACTTGGTAACCGTTTTATAAAAGCAATAGCTCACTTCAGGCCGTGGTATATGGTCATTATATCACAGCTAAATATTTAAGCTATTGCTTAAATATTTGAGTAGTTGATTAATAAGGGCTTACAACAGTGAGAATTATGCCTGTAACCTAAGGAGATGAGAGTTGAAAGCTATCTATTAAGCCTCAGATCGTCAGTTTAAAGTGGACCTATCATGCTATATTTGAATAATATAGTGTAGGACCATACCTATATAAGGCACATTTATACTTTTTATTTTTCAAAATACCAAACAGATCATGCATTTTAGCCATTCCTCATTTCGCTCAATTTAACACTGTCTTTGCATGGGCTGATTCTGTGAGAACAGCACCATCTACAGGCCTGGCATATGTAATACAGCGTCTCCAGCGCTTTCGAACGGCAATGTCCGAGGCTGTCTCCTCCTGATTGGTGGAGTTGGCCCAATAGCCATAGCGCCACTTCTGTGACGTCACAGAAGTGTTCAAATCTGGATCAGTCTGTATCAGATCCGTTGCAGCCCCTTTTTAAGAGATTTGGGTATGGAGGAAAATAGAGAGGGTTGTGTTTTCTGACACTTTGTGAGTTCCCTGGAACACCGGGGACACATATTCATGTATAAAAGACGTACAAAAGTGCATTTTGCATGATAGGTCACCTTTAAGTTTTTTTAATAATATCCCCATAGAGAGAAAGGAAAGCATTTAAAAGCTCATTGCGTTGTGTTTCTCAAAAGTTATTCATTAATATTCCAAGATGCTATCTCGTGGACAGCTATAATGGGTGCTTGTTTTCTTCTCATTTCATATTATCTCCATTGCTAGGAAACAAAATGTCTGTTTCTGTATCTCCCTCGGAGAAGAGTCCCAATAAATGGAGTCCAATTTATTTTGTATTTTGGTCTTTAAAAAGCTCTCTTTACAGTTTCCTTGTCTCTACTACTGAAGTATCACGTCATAAAAAATGTTTCCCAAAACTTTAACTGACCAATTAAAGCATATTCCCTTTTCTATCTTGTTCATGTTTCTGACTTTTGGAAAAACAATATTGTGTAGTTTTCTGATGTCTTTTAAGTACTTGTGATGTCTTAGAATTCAAACAGAAAGAAGCTGAGACGACTGTTAAATATTTAAAATCTGTAAAATATGCAGCTTAACTGATCCATGGCGTTTCTCCCTGTAAGCCTTCCCCAAAAGGGCCATCATGAGATTTGTGAAATCAATTAATCTTTTTTGCGGAGCCAAAATGGCCATCAGTTTCCTCAAATCTCTCCAGTAAATTAGGCAAATGAGCCGCGATAAGTCTTCCTGTCCCCCATTCCCTAAAGTGGCACAAAGTGCCTTCTTGACATCCACGAGATCGATTTATTTTCCATCTGAAGCCGAAGACACAGAATGGCCCCAGGATTCTTAAAATCCCTGCTGTAAATTAGTCTGCTGAACCATGATATGTCTTCTTGTCAGTCTCTCCCAAAAGGGCCATGATGAGATTTGTGAGTTCCGTGCATTTGTCACCATCAAGAGACGAAAATGGCAAAGAATGGTTTTGTGGAATTGCCATATGAAGCTGAGGTGTAACGGGTCTCCTGTGTGGTTTTTTTTCAGAAGGGTCATCATGAGATCCGTGAACTCCGTCAGTTCCACTTCACCAGCTGGCCCGACCACGGCGTTCCCTGCTACGCCACCGGACTGCTCGGCTTCATACGGCAGGTCAAGTTCCTCAACCCGCCAGACGCTGGGCCCATAGTGGCACACTGCAGGTAAGGACACAGCCACGCACCTAAAGTACACTCAGGTTTACTACAGAAGACAAACTGAACTCCCTGATGCTGCTGGTCTCTGTCTGCTGGGAACAAACAAACAGCCGCTCACTCAGTCTTAAGGTCCTTACACACCAAGCCGATTTCGGTCGTCGATAGATGTCGATAGATGTCTGGCCGTCGATGAGCGTCCTGTCGGCCCTACTCAGATTGGTGTGTCCCGCCCCGTTGTGTCTTTTCGGCCGTGCCGACACCTTCCGGCTGTTGGTAAAAGGCCGTCGGCTAAAGAAATCACTCTGATTGGCTGTTCAGCTTAGCGAATCTGTGCATGAGAAGCAAAACGGAAGTGAAGGACCCAAACAAATGATTAAGAAGGCAAATCTGAGATTTCATTTAACTCCAGCTCTCCAGGAAAGCCCAATGAGCTTCTCGTTGTAGAGTGAAAATGGAACGCACACCCTATTTGTTGTTTGTTTATATCACGCAGTCTGTTCTTCTTCTCTCGGTGTATCACGCAGTCTGTCTTCCGGTTGTTGCCTTTTTTGAATGACGAATACACACTACTGCTGGTAAGGAGACTTATTGCCACTCACACATGCGCAGTTCGTACGTGCAACTTGGCCGTCGGCTGAAGTATTTGCAGTGTGTTCCAGTGTGACTGTTGGCCAAGACGCAGGAGACGTGAGGCGACAGTCAGGTCCGTCGGGACGTGTTCTTTGGTGTGGTGGAGTGTGTGGGAGAGAAACTCCCTCTGGAGGAAACTTTGATGTGCTAGCCTTTGCAGACCTGTACTGTTACATACACAGAAACCTATATACTGTAACACACTACAGGGAAGGGAAAAGCCCAAAAAGCATAATAGGGTCGCTTTGACATCTTCAGCAGGAAACACATTTCTAGCAGAAAGACAGAGAGTTATGGTACAAAAGTTTCCCACTATAAATGTTTAAATAAACGTAGGGCTAACATCTATAGTTTATTTTAGCAAAACATAACTTTACATTGGCACATACATGAGAACAGAGCATGTGATTTTGGTTTTTCTATGAACATTCTTTTCAGTTTGAATGTTATACATATCAATTCACAGCATGTTATTGACTCTCACTTTAACATTGCCCTAATATAAGAAGATGATCAAGGAAGGCATGCTCGAATGGGAGCTGCCTTGACGCTGCAATCATGTTGCGCGCACTATCAGTGCTGAGTGTGCTGACTTTTCCCACTATGTCCCATTGTCTGGCTACCTGCATAAAGTCAAGTGCTCGGCGCAGATGTGGCGAAATGTCGCTCCTCTGTTTTCATTTAAACAGCCCCTTATATCCGTTCGCGCAGCTAGCTAGCACCAGATGCTAACAACAATAACAATACACGTAGGGTCTCTCTCTCGCGCCACACATACACACACCCTCCCGGTCCTCCCGATGGCCAGTCGGTGCCCGCCGGTGAGTGTGGAAGTGTGGTCTGCCCATAGAGGGTCTGCCACAAGCGGGCAGCAGGAGCGGGGCTGTCAGCATCGGCTTGTAGATGGTATTTTAAACTCGATGCGCTCTGAAACTACGTGGCGGCCGAGGAAAATAAATACACATGCGTTAATCGCGTTAAAATAATTAGTGGCGTTAATTTTTTTTTTGCGTTAACGCGTTATTAACGCACCCCTAATATACATTGTATTTGATAGCAGCTCGAAAACTAGTTCACTGTCAGCCCTTTCTTTTCCCCTTTTTTCTGTTCCCTCTTCCTCCTCAGTTAAGGCAATAGAATAGGTAATAAGTAATGATATGATCTCTCTCTCACACACACGCACACACCAATGTCCCCGAGTATAAATTCAATCAATGGAGCTAACCTTTAAAAATCAGGCAACTGAAAAAAAGAAGAAAGAAGTTCACCTCCCACCCCACTTTCACCGACCCCCGCCATAATCTACCAGGAATAAAGGTGGTAAAAAAAAATTAAGTGACAGTTTTAAGATCCCCATGGTGACAGTATATTTAACCTCCATGTTCTGTTCTTTATGAGACATAACAGTTCAACTCTGGGGCCAGGTTGTCAGCAGGCACAGGCTTTAAAAGGTCAGCGCTCTGACAAGCTATGAAAAACGGTTTGGAGTAGGAGTATCAACATATAGCCTCATATCGGCGTGAACATTTACAATGAATGTATTCCATTTATCGGTCCACTTTAATACAATGCATAGCTTTGAATGGGTGGCCACAGAGGGAATACACCCCTAACCTACTCTGGGGGGTGCGTCTTAGAGACAAAAGGCCCTCATACAGTCAAGTAGAATTAAACAGGCTTCTTCTGCGTCTTTCTGCCAATGACAACACAAAGGGCATCAACTGAGCCATTTCTTTACCTGCTTACATTTTACTTGTTGTCTTTCTGTTACATTACAATGAGAATAATGCCATATACTCTTACCCTCCCTGAGGACATGTTTTAAAAAGACCTATACAAATATGTTAAAACCCCCCCTTGTTCATGCACTCACATTACACACTCTTAGACAAGTCCGTTGCATGCAACTCCAATGGAAATTATTAAAACATGTCTGGAATTTATATATAACTGCAACTTTAATATGTGACATGACATCTTACAGAGACAAATAGAAAAGGAACTTGTTATTTTTAAAGTAAAATTAAGTTGACACTGCAGCATGCACCTTCCAAATGTTTATTGTATAAACATAATTCATAAAATAATAAATGTCCCTCTCTGCAGCATTTTAGCAGGTTTATCTATTCCCCAGCGACTAAGTAAAAACTGAACAACCCCCAGTTTATGAACCGCTGATTCAAATAAAACTACTTGTCCAAGATATTGAACAATTGCTGTAATGGTTAAACAAAACGAATGTTGAAAATATAACACAAACCATGAAATGATACATCATTTATTATATTGAGTTATGAGTTGTTGTTTTTTTTTACAAAACACTTTTGTTCAAGATGCACGATTCAAAGGCTTTGTTCGCAATGACAATGTTAAATCCCAGGCTCCTCCAACAATGCAAGATACAATATAATAAAGAGATGAAATAAAGAGGATAAATAATACAATAAAATAGTGCTTTATGTGAGATAGGGAATAAAAGCCAGTAAAGAGGCCACATTATGCTTTATTGGGTGTTCCCTTTCCTGTAGTGTGTGTTTGTATACATGATGTAAATGGTCTGCAAAAGTTTAAATCCATAGTGACATCACTATGTATTACTTGCACCTCTTTTTGCTAGCGCTCCAACGCTTTGTTTGTGCTAAGGTTTGGGACACCAATCACAAGAGAGCCGGCCAGCTAACCAATCAGAGCAGACTGGGCTCTGGTTTCAGACAGAGGGTGAAAAGAGGTGCTGCAGCACAGACAGGACGAGAAAAACAAAGAGCTTTTTGAACATTAAAGCATGGAGACATGTCACATTAGACGCACTAAATACAAATATGAAGCTGAAAATGAGCATAATAGCGCCTCTTTAAAAGTAAAGTAATAAAGACGCTTACTTAAAAAAATTGACTCATTAACAATTAATTAAAATACACACACTCATGACTTCTACTTCCTCTAACAGTACGGAAAGAAACAGGCACAAAGACCAACAGGCTATTAGAGAAAAAATAAGTTACATACACACTTAGTGGAAGACAACAGCAGGCAAAAAAACTGAAAGAAACAGCTGTAGTATGTGGACAGACAAGCAGGAAGTTGTGGCAGTCACTTCCAATTTCCGGGGGCACTCTGACGCTGTTGGCCTGTGTCATGAGGCCGTCAAACACACACATACACACATGCACACACACACCGAGGCCCAGCAGTATTCCGGTATCGACATTAATCACAGGGGTGACAGGTAATCTTCAGAGGCGTTCCTTTCTTTCTCTCCCTCCATCTTGCCTTCTTTCCCTCTCTTTCTCCCTCACTCTGGAGCTGTCTCAGGGAACTGTCAGGGGGATTGCCAAGAGAAAGATAGGTTCCTCCCCTCCCTCTCTGCATCCTTTCATACTTCACCCCTTCAGCTCCTTCTCCATCCCTCCATTCTTTCCCCCCTTGATCTCTCCCCTGTGACGACCACTTCTATCACTCCCAATAACCAAGCTCTCCCCTCTGTCTCTCCCTGTGTCTCTCGCTTGCTGGTTCCATCCCTCCATCTGTTCTTCTGTCCCTCCATCCGTCTATTCCCTGCAGGCATTACTGTTCAGGATGTGCCACTTTAACACCTGACATGGGGTATTAAAGTCTCTCCATGTGTGTGTGAGTGTGTGAGTGAGACAGAGTGAGACCCCATTTGCACTTGAGCGCAAACGGACCGAATTCGTTATCAAAAAAGTATTCCGTTCACACGCATTCGGCTCATTGAACATGTCCGTTCACACGAGACATCTGGAAACGCTGTAGTACATATGCCAGGCCTGTAAGTGGCACTGTACTTCCGCACGAGACCGCTCGTAAGTGCTGGAGACGCTGTAGTACATATACCGGGCCTGTAAGTGGCGCTGTACTTCTGCCACAAAAAGCAGCGAAGAAGACCCCCGAGCAATGTTGCCATGGTTGCCCTTCTGTTTATGACCCGCGGTGGATTTAGCAACATGTAGTTTATGTAGTTCTCCATGTCCACTTGTTGCTGATGGTTGTGGTAGAGGAGCTGTAGATTTTGCACTAACATCTGTAGCATGGTCAGTAGCAGTAGCAGTAGCTACTGACAGTAGCTACTGGCCATGCTACAGCAGTGAGCAGCAGAGGCGGGGCTATGGCTTCATCGTTATCAGGAAGGAAATTATCGTATAGGGCGTACACATGGAGCCATTTGGCCCCAGACTGTTCCGTTTGCAGATCTATCCACCTTGGGACCTGTTGTCGTTTGCAGGGTCCGTTTCCACGGTTCCGTTACGGCCTTGTGTGAACAAACGGGCTATACGCGAGAGAAAAGTAGCAGATACAAGCCGTTTCGTTCTCGTGTAAACATCGCCTGAGAGACACTCCACCCTCACACTCAAAACTCGCTGTGTATTTCATCCTTCACAAAAGCCATCAGTTGTTTTTTTCTAGGAGAGAATCACTGAAGTTTTATGGTAGTAGTGTGTCCTGAAAATGACAAGTACCGTAATTTTCGGACTATAAGGCGCACCTGAATATAAGCCGCAGCAGCTAAATTGAATGATGTGTACATATATAAGCCGCACTGGACTATAAGCCGCAGGTGTTTTAATGTTTAATTACTATATGTAAGGGTTCGTGCACAGAGGGGATTGTCGGGAAAGAGATGGCTGTTTGAGGAAGCTCCCATTTATTAACATTTCAACAAACAAGTTGCATATTTGCATAACGTATTCAAGTGTTACCATGTAGTGCAATAGTAGCTACAGAACATGTAGGCCTACTGTGCTGTGTAAACTGTACTGTATCACATAGCGTTTCAGACACACAAACTTTTCAACTTTCAAACTTAAACGGTGCGCTCCCAGCACACGTACCGGCAGTGATCTACAGCGGTGGTTTTCAACCAGTGGTACGGGGACAAACTGTCTCTCTCTCGTAATGTCTGTCTGTCTTGCTCTCGTTCTGTCTCTCTTACCACTCTCGGTTCCACTTTTACTTTTGCGCACTACCTGTCTCACTCTTTTCCGGCCTCCAGCTTTTCCTGCTGGAGCCCGCCGCTTAAAGGTGGGGGGCTCGGACCGGCCATAGAGCCCATAGAGTTAATGGTGGTGGACTGTAACCTGTAAAATCCATAGATTTAGGAGGTCCCTTAGTGGCCGTTAGCTGTAAAAATCCATAGATTAGCCGCACCGTTATATAAAACGCAGCGTCGAAAAATGGGGAAAAAAGGCGCGGCTTATAGTCCGAAAATTACGGTAATATGGAACTGTGACATTTGTCATTCATTTGTGTAGGAAAGGGATTTTTTCCAACCTGACATTAAACTTTTGTGTTGCTCTGTTTTTCCTATGTGCTGTTATGTATCTACCTGCCCATTCTTTCCTTTTGTTCTTATCATTTTGTAACGCTGTTACTTTATTTTGTATTGTTACCTACTATTCTTTTTCTAATATACATAATATTTTGGGAAGCACGTTGTAACCTTATTTTGAATAATGCTATAAACATAATGTTTTTTTTTTAATTTATTTATTTTATATCCCAAATTGGGATCAATCAAGTACATCATATCTTATCTTTGAATAATTATTATAATTTGTTGTCATAAGTAACACCTTTCAGCATAGGGTTCAGACCAAAAAAGATATTTAATAGATTGGTAATAACCTGGTTGTTTATTTGTCCCTGTAGTGCTGGTGCAGGGAGGACAGGCTGCTTCATTGCAGTGGACATCATGTTGGACATGGCAGAGAATGAAGGCGTGGTGGACATCTTCAACTGCATCCGAGAGCTGAGATCACAACGAGTCAACATGGTGCAGACAGAGGTCGGTGTGCTCAGAATTAAGGGTTATGTATTTTTGAAGAATATGGACACATTCAGTTAAATTAGGAAGAAGTCTTACATTACATGTCACTTGTTAGACGCTTTTACCCAAGGCGACTTACATACACTCAATACTGTGGGGTCATCGAAAAAACCAAGTCATGAGAATTTAATAAGTATTGACTGGAAGCATAATTCTACAGCGATAAGCTACATTATCAATATCTCTTATACACTCACATATACATACCCGCCAATCTATCCAGCTGTCTGTTTGTCTGTCGGCCAGTGGAGGTGGAGTATGAGACGCATGTAATGAGAGACAGATTACTTCTTGTGGTCTTATATCATCCATCTCTATCAGCCTATTAATATTAAACATTCCTTGAATTATAAGCATATGACATTGTGCAAACACACACACACACTCACACACACACACACACACACACACACACACACACACACACACATACACACACACACACACACACACACAGACACACACACACACACACACACACACACACACACACACACACACACACACACATAAACAAAGTCATTCAACAGGTAATATTAAAATAGTCTATTCCCGATAAAGTTCTCACTTTTTTTTATTGTGCATTCCTTTTATTAATTTGTTTACTTGATAGTGATTATTAGAAACAAACAGACGTGCAATCACCGCTAAATGCACTTTAACACAGGGGTATCTCCTCTTGCACTTTATGTAGCTCTTTTTATATATTTTTTTTTTATTGAGTCAGGCACAATGAGTTTATATTCATACAGTCAGTCAATATATATATATTTTTTTTCGGTCCTAGCTAGTAAATCAAATAACTAACTAAATAAATAGATACATGTATAGGTAAAAGTAAAGTTATGTAGAAGATAATATTAAAAGAAAATTAATAGATAAGGGAATACAAATAGTAACAGTAATACATGTACCCATATACTCACATATGTATACCCACATACACATACACATACATGTGTACATACCCACACACATGTACACATGCACAAACATATAAGTACCTACATACATACATACATGCATACAAAGACAGAACAAAAGTTCTCCCTTTTAATGAGCTGAGGCTTTACTGATACTTACTATCCATTACACGGTGTAATAATCTGTTCGAATTTTGTACTATGAATCAATTGTTAAAGAGTGTGCATCTTCAAATGTTAGGTGTTTCATTTGGAACAGAAGCCTTCATTTCATCTCTAAGCCACCTTAAGACCACCTAATCCATCCCGCCCCTGCATTCCATTTGTTCAACTGATGAAAACCGTGCACATCCAAAAAGTCAACTTTACCAGGAATGAAGAAAAAACAACCTCATTTTGAAAGTGACAGCTCAAGTTTAACCACTGAAATTGACTTTGCAATGGGTTTTCAAAGTGCTGGGTTAAACGTTATCTAGGGCATCACTTTGAGTGTTTTTACATGACATCGTGATTAAAAAGCTAGTTTTGAATGGGTGTGTGTGTGTGTGTGTGTGTGTGTGTGTGTGTGTGTGTGTGTGTGTGTGTGTGTGTGTGTGTGTGTGTGTGTGTGTGTGTGTGTGTGTGTGTGTGTGTGTGTGTGTGTGTGTGTGTGTGTGTGTGTGTGTGTGTGTGTGTGTGCGTGCGTGCGTGCGTGTGCGTGTGTGTGTGTGAATGCTTCAGTCGGTGGGTTTGGTGGTGTTTGTTATGCGTGTGTGTGTGTGTATGTCACTAGAGTAGGTAATGGCCAGGAGAGCACATTTCATGATGCTTTTAAACTCTCCTCCCCGCTCCAAGGGCAACAATTAACATTCAAACAGGGGTCCCCAGTGCTGTGGGCAGCAGCGTAGCTGCATGTATTCTTTCACACAGGTGTGCCGACATCCACCCAGCAGGAGAGTCTTCCTGGCACTGATCTCCACCAGATAACTGCAGCACACAGAACACACCACGTCCAAATATTACTAGTACTACAACAACTATTACTCTAACTATCTATCAATCTTTATTTTTATAGCACTTTCCATAAACTTATGGCAAGTCAAAGTGCGACACAAACCGAAAATAAAATAAAAGCAATTCTAATCCCCCTCACAGTTCATGCAGGAACATATAACTTTGTGATGAATAAAAACACGTCATAACAACAAAAGTCAATAAACGTAGGATTGAATAAAATCCTAGAATAAATTAAAAAGAAATTAAAATGTAAATGGTGGGTTTTGACTTGGCTCTTGAAAGTAAGAACCGTCTCTGCCACTTCTAAAACACATTATTTGTGTTACTCTGAAAAATGCAGTTAAAGTAAAAAATGTAGTGATACATAATTAATACACAATAATCAAAATCAGATTTTAATAAAACAGCTTCAATGAATACATGGCCATCAACAGTGGTTTAAAAAAGGCCGGTAAATGATCGGAATGAACGGACAGTTGATTACGTGCCCCACCGTTTAAAAAGTCAATCAAGGTGATCTTACAATTTTTTTATTCACATACATTTTATCCCTTCCATTTTCATTTGTAAGCACTTGAATCATAATTGTTCCATTATAATTTTTTACTCCCACCCGTGAGGCCACCCTGCCTAAATTATTGATGGTAGTGTTTTGTTGTGAATGAAAGACAGGTGAAAATGATGCAACACGGCTCGGTTTTCATCATATCACCACTGTTTTAATTAAATCAGCTTCCAGCTAATCCAATCCCTTGAAAATTTATGTTTCGCTTCAACTCCATTTTCATCACCTATATTTATTATCAATTAATTTGACTCTTGCACCTTACCTCCATACTTGTCATAGTTAACCATATTTTTGACACATCCCAACCGGCTGCCTCTGTCCATAATGTTCATTTAAAGCTACTGTCCCCCCAAACAAAATATCATCAAATGAACAGACATTATTTAGTCTAAGGTCTGATTGTGTATTGTTAACAGTGGTGTTAAGTAACTATGAACATGTAATAAAGTAGTGTACTTAACTACAGTTTTGAGATACTTAATTGAATATTTAAATTTTTTGCCACTTCTACTCCAACATTTATATAATACATTTAGTTACTTTAAAGATGTGGATGAATGATGTGAAATCTAATCAAGTGTTAAATCAGACTTTAGTTCCACCTGGAGTAAATTCACAAGCTACCCTGCAGTATACAAAGTCAGTCAAACTAGCTGCACCTTTAGCAGCTTTGAGAACACTTTAATGCAAAACATAGTCATTTATATTATTCAAAAAATGGACCAATTTGCAGAATGAGTACTTTTCTTTTGGTACTTTAATTATATTTTGATGCTTATACGTTTGTACTTTTACTTGAACATATTTAATGCAGGATCTTTATTTGTAACAGAGTATTCCTACACCGTGGTATTTCTACTTGTGTGTGAGTGCTAGATCTTTGTGTGTGTGTGTGTGTGTGTGTGTGTGTGTGTGTGTGTGTGTGTGTGTGTGTGTGTGTGTGTGTGTGTGTGTGTGTGTGTGTGCGTGCGTGCGTGCGTGCGTGCGTGCGTGCGTGCGTGCGTGCGTGCGTGCGTGCGTGCGTGCGTGCGTGCGTGCGTGCCTGCGTGAATTAATGCTTCAGTCGGTGGGTGTGGTGGTGTTTTTTGTGCATGTGTGTGTGTATGTCACTAGAGTAGGTAATGGCCAGGAGAGCACATTTCATGATGCTTTTAAACTCTCCTCCCCACTCCAAGGGGAACAATTAACATTCGACAGAGCGAGAGCCCGATGTATGAGGCAAAAAAGCAAATTGAAAAAGCGAGAGACAGCAGACAAACACAAGGGTGAGAGAAAATAGGAGAAAAAAAAGGGGGGGGAAGAGAAATTAAAAGTGATCAAAATCTAGACAAATTGGAAGGATAGTGTGAGAGATAGAGGTATTTAACATGCACTGTGGCTGAGCTCACCGTGGCTGATGCTTTTATCAGTGAGCTAGATGGAGCACAAAGAGCACACTTGATCCAAAGCACAGAAACACTGCAGGGCACTTCTCCCTTTGAATTCACTTTCAGGCTGTCGAGAGAGCATAATTACACAAGTAATTAATTCACACACACACAGACACAAACAAAGCAAACAAAAACAGTGGACTTTGTCGGAGACTTGAAAGGAAGCAAATGCAGCTTCCTCTATCCCCAATGTGTCAATACTAGCAGCCATTCAGAGAAACTACAGTCAATCCTCTGTCTACTCAGAAAGGCCAGATATTTGTCCATTTTCCTTGAAAGAAACATTGACTCGAGCACTTCTTTACTCAAACTGCTGTGACTCCTGTTGCAGGAGCAGTACGTGTTTGTTCATGATGCCATCTTGGAGGCGTGTCTATGTGGGAATACAGCCATACCAGTGTGTGAATTCAGAGCCATTTACTACAACATCAGCAGACTGGACCCACAGACCAACTCCAGCCAGATGAAAGATGAGTTCCAGGTAAGAACACACATTCAGTCACACTCTGGTTTTGGTTGTTAGTAAGGATTGGACTACCAGGAATGAATCGGAGACCTCAGCGTTAATGTTCCCATGACATAAAAACAAGATGTTTAGTTGTTTTATCACATTGGTATTGAGCCGGTTGTCAGCCTGGCAAACAGGTACATTTGTAAGTATTCTTAATGGTATTTTGGGGGATGGTCCCTGTAAGTCGATGAGTTGAATCATCCATTGTTGACCACTTAGTCAACTTGAAATCTTCAACCTCCATCACGGGGATGAGCCTGGTCTTTCCGTCAGTAGCAACATCTATGAATCTTGGATCGTTAATTAATCGATTTGGTCCAAAAATGACTTTCTCCTGGTGATCTTCTTCTTCCATTTAAGTCCCTGTTGGATTTGTTGTTAAAATTCAATGTAGTATGGTAGTAGTAGGCGATGGTTGTTCCAAAAACACCTAAACAAGTTCTGGTCAATCTGAATTTTGGCCTGAGGACGTAAAACTAGTATTAATCAATCTGCATGCTATGTTTTTAGAATGTAAATGTTAAAGTAGGACTAATCAACATATTTCCTGTCCATCAGACTCTGAACATCGTGACCCCCAGAGTGCGTCCAGAGGACTGCAGTGTTGGCTTGCTACCCAGGAACCACGACAAGAACCGCAGTATGGACGTTCTATCAGCAGACCGATGCCTGCCTTTCCTCATATCTGTGGACGGAGAGAGCTCCAATTACATCAACGCTGCGTTAATGGACGTAAGTGTACGTTCTCCGATGTGAATGTGTGTGTCATTTATAATCATAGTTTCATCTTTTACTGCTGCAGAGATGTCTCGATATATGAGCATTGCTCTGTTCACTTGTCTGAGTTATTCATTTGTGTTCATTCTCATCACTACAGAGCCACAAACAGCCAGCGGCCTTCATTGTTACCCAGCATCCTTTGCCAAACACCATGGGCGACTTCTGGAGGCTGGTGTTCGACTACAATTGCTCATCCATCGTAATGCTCAATGAGATGGACGCAGCGCAGGTAGAAACACACAAACACGCACACACAGATACTCATGAAGGCCTTTTCCCGTCTGTTTTTCACTGCTTTCAGAGAAGACTGTTCAGCCAGGAGCTGATACATTGACTGTTGCACGGCGGCCTGATCAATACACCCCAATACTATTTTTATGAATTTGAAATGATATTTAAGGTCCTTGGAATTATACTCTGCCAACTTTGAAGGGTTCAGTTAAAGTTTTGTACCAAACCAATTAAAAACAAATAACCACTTATAATAAGTGTCCATAGATTTCACAAATATTCACCAAAGCATAGAAATAAAGAATAATGTTGCCGCACTGTAACTTAACAACTGGGGAGGTGATATCTAATCGTCACATTTTCTTCTACAAAGTATTTGTATTCATGGTGATTTCATTGAGCAGCTATTTGTATATTCTAACCAAGGAGATTGAGTTACCTTATCTCCCCCAGTGGTGATCGTAAATTGGTTTGGGAATTTAAATTGAATACCAGTAAATGAAACCTTGTTAAACAACATTTTTATTCTGCATAGAATACAAGGAATCATTTGTCAGTCCTTTGTGTGGAATTATAAATCATTTGAAATTGAACTCACATCCATCCAGGTGACAATCTTCGCAATCAATGATGAGAAGTAATTCAAGGTTTCCTGAAAAATTGTGTTTCCAATTATTACTTGTACTGTTATGCTTTTTGAAATGAAAAAGTGTTTGATATACCTGGTAAACGTTCCTTTTTTACTCAATCTTTCTCTTTACATTTCTTTCTCTTTTTTTCTCTGTTTTCTACAGTTATGTATGCAGTACTGGCCAGAAAAGAGCTCATGTTGCTACGGTCCCATTCAAGTGGAATTCATATCGGCAGACATTGATGAAGACATCATCAACCGAATCTTCAGGATCTGCAACATGGCCAGGGTACTAACTCGCTCTTTTTTGGCATTAACTCCAACCCTAACCTAACTGTAAACCAGCAGCAGGCTTAAACAATGACTTAGAGAACACACATGGTTCTTTTGGAGGGCAAACCAGAAATGAAGAATTAAATGAACAATAAGCAGCATTTTTTTTGTATTGCTATCCTTGTCTTAAGAGGTCCTCAATCGATCCATGTTCTGAATTAATTAATCAAGAAATGTATTCTTCTTAATCACATTTTGGGCGAAAGACCTTTCTGTAACTGCAACCAGCTCTAGTCAAAGCCTGCAGTTAACTCTGACCCTCTCTTCTGTTCTCCCTTATTTTCTGTCTTAAACTGCCTATGCTTCAGATAAAAACCCTCAAAATGATGTATTTCCTGACCTATATTTGACATATAACAATAGATAGTGAAGCGATACACGAGGAACAAAATATAACAACACTTAAAAGACATTTTTCATTTTGTGTAACCTTTACTTCCCCATGAGCAGCCGGCTAGATGATGCCGTAGCAAACCGACCACAATGCGAACACACTGTAGCAACAGTCTTAGTTTAGGGGGAACTCTAGAGAAAACGGCAGTGCGGTAGGAAGTGGTGCAATACAACAGAACATTTCAAATAAACTGTCCTCTCCTCTTGTCTTTTCTCACGTCTGCTTTCCCTTCCCTCACTTCCCCTCTCAGCTTCCCTTTCCCTTCTCTTTCTGCCCCTCTTGCCTCCTCTTGTTACTCCCTTCTCATCTCATTGCCTCACCCATCCATGACGGTACAACTCGCAGTGCCCCATCGTCTGCATGCTCCTATAGCGCTTAGTGAACTCCCCACTACCCTACTCTCCTCTATATTCCCTCTCTCACTCTCTCCCCCTCTCAAACACTTCACCAGTGTAGCGTGAAATGGCTCATATCATCGCCACAACAGCACTTCTCACACAGTGAGAGCAGCTACCACCTAGCCTAGTCTGTACCCCCAACCACTAAGCCATCAATGAGGAGGGAGAGTCAGAGAGAGCAGGACGGCAACAAGCTTTGAGAGAGGGAAATGTATAAAGGAGGGGAAACAGTCAGGAGGGGAAGGAAAGTAGAGTGAGTGAATGCGACGAAGGAGGGAATTGGGTGAAGGAAAAATAGAGTTAAGTGAAACAAAAGTAGGAATTGATTAGAAGGGGAGACGTAGAAAGTGTAGAGTAAGAGGAAGTAAAAGGATAAAGGTAGAGAAGGAAGGGAAGAGAGGAAACTGATACAGCTGTATCTGTTTGAGTGCGTAAATATTACATCCTACCGGTAAATCACTCTGACATGATGGCGGGTTTTGGTTTTTTGGGTGGTGGATGCCAACCACCTCGAGGCCAGACAACTGGAAACATTTTGTCTGCCATGAAATGTAATTACACATCATAAGACGTCTTCTTTGTTCAGTCTAGACGTCGTTATTTTCAGATGGCAGAAAGAAGAACTAATTGGCGCACAACTGCGTGTGCTAACACAGTGGGAGTTGTGTGGTTCACAGCTAGAATCCTAATCTCCCCACCTCTCTCTCCAGCCTCAGGACGGTTACCGCCTGGTGCAGCACTTTCAGTTCATTGGCTGGCCAGCCTACAGGGACACGCCTCTCTCCAAACGCTCCATTCTCCAATTGGTGAGAAGGCTCGCAAAGTGGCAAGAGCAGTATGACGGAGGAGACGGCAGGACGGTGGTGCATTGCCTGTAAGTTCAACACACACACACACACACACACACACACACACACACACACACACACACACACACACACACACACACACACACACACACACACACACACACACACACACACACACACATACTCCATAACTTGTAATAAAATAATAGGAAGCAGGTGAGGAAAGAAGGACTTTGATGATTGATCAACACCAAATCGTAGAGAGACACATGTGCCCTTGTTTTTTATGAATGTGTTGCCTTTTTTCTGCTTGTGTGTGTGTGTGTGTGTGTGTGTGTGTGTGTGTGTGTGTGTGTGTGTGTGTGTGTGTGTGTGTGTGTGTGTGTGTGTGTGTGTGTGTGTGTGTGTGTGTGTGTGTGTGTGTGTGTGTGTGTGTGTGTGTGTGTGTAAAAGACATAGAAAGGTGAAATATGTTGAGATACGCTTAACAATGATGAAATACACATTCTATAAAATAACACACGAAAGCATTTTACAGTAAGACAAAACAAATGTTCACTTCAGACACACACACACACACACACACACACACACACACACACACACACACACACACACACACACACACACACACACACACACACACACACACACACACACATACACCTTTACTATGATATATAGAACATAAGGTATATCTAGACTGAACCATTCTTCTTTGTTGGATCATTCTTTAATGCTGTATTGTCCCCCGCTGATCTGTCAAACATACAAATGGCCTTAACTCAACATTTATCTCAGTTGTGGTAGATCTGAAGTGCTCTTCAACAAAGGAGCATAATGTAAAACTGCCATGCAAAAAGGTTAAAAATTCATATGTTTCAAGTGTCAATCTTGTTTATATATTTGTTGTCTTTGTGATTTATCCGCGAGGCTTTATATTACATCAACTTTTTTAGTAAGCTACAAATAAAACAAGTAATAAAGTTAAAGTAATAGTAAATTCATAACATTGTTAGATTTCTTTGAGAAAACTTGATTGTACACATATTTTACAGCATATACAATATTTAAACTGGCATTATTAGTATTTCATCATGATTTCATCACATTGTTGTGAAAATAGAACGGATTTTCAAAAATGGGGTCCTTTTCACAATGTTAACCTCTATTGGCAACATTTCACCTGATCATTTCACATGTTTCACTATGGTAAATGTAGTTATGTTTCATATTTTGCTATTATATATAAACAATAGTACAGTCCCAAGGTGGTTTCTAATGGTAGCAATAGAAAATATATGTTTTAAACAACCTTTGCATGGGTGTAAATATGACAGGTACACAACAAATAGTCCCTATCTTAGCACAACAAATGAAGCTAATAATGAGGGAGGGAAACAGAGGATGTAAAATCTATAAACAAGGTATTGCAGGGAACTTCACTTACAATAACACACACACACTTACGCCCAAGCACACACACTCCAAAGATTGCCTGAGGCGCATCACTGGTCCTGATCCAATCAGCTTCCTCTGTCATAGCTCATTGGGCCAATCAGCATTGGCATTGATTTGTATTTTCAAGCTGCTGGGAAATTTTTATTTTTTTATTTCAGTGTGTCTTCTATCTCTGTCTGAATGAGAGAGTTTAAAGAGACCATATTATACCGTTTGGGGTTTTCCCTTCCCTCTAGTGTGTTATAGGTTTGTGTGCATGTAAATGGTCTGCAAAGACTAAATTGTGCTTCTATTGGCTAATGATCCAACTCATTGTAGGTGATTTGCTAAGGGGCGGGACATCTCTAAGCAGTTGACCAATCACAACAGAGCGGGCCTAACCAATCAGAGCAGACTGGGCTCTGGTTTCAGACAGAGGGTGAAAAGAGGTGCTGCAGCACAGGCAGTATGAGATGAATAAAGAGCTTTTTGAACATGAAATCATGGAGACATGTCACAGTAGAGGCACTAAATTGTCAAAGAAAAGATACAAAAATGTAATTCCCAAATACACAATTTATATCTGTTTAGCTTTTTATACATTTTAGGCCACATCAAGTAAAGTAAGAAATCAAATAACTGATGCATCTTAACTCAACTATGAATACATACTGAATCAATGGTCAAATCCCTTGTGTCTCAATGGCACTTGAATAGTGACACTGATGCATAATACACCTTTGACCCAGCTTAAATCAATACTCATTGCTTTCATGGGCTTACTGCTTAAAGTGTATACATCATCATTCATCATTTCAAATTAAAATTCCTGATATAACTTATGCTGAGGTGGTGGATATATTTTGTAATGGCGTCCACTCCACCTCTCTTTACCTCAATGTTTTATTCAATATGACAATTAATGCATGCATTAAGGCATTTGATTGGAGCCAGGTAAGACTAGAATGTCTGGGTTGATTTGTTTTTCTCCTATAGTGGGCACGCCACATAGCCAGTAAATGCACAATACATATATATATATATATATATATATATATATTTTAGGGGTGCACCGAATGGGAAATTCTTGGCCGAAACCGATACCGAAAATAGCAAACAGTTGGCCGAAAACCGAATTCCGAAATGCCGAAAATGATTAATAGAAATATATATATATAAATATATATATAATGTATACATTTTTTACCAATGTTGTTCAGCTGCCTGATTATGGAAAAATAAATGATTATGGCAAAACTTAACTTAAATAATAATCACTATTATGGGTCCATAAAACATTTATTCAGCACTTTTGAATACATACAGTACATTAATTCCAAGTCAAGTGCATTTTCTTTTCTCTGTAGGATAACTACAACAAAGTGCATTCAGAACAAAGCCAAGGTGCTTTAAAACTGCATAAACATCTAGGCCAGTAGGCCTACAACAAAATAGTGTAAATAAAGACTGTAACAGCCAGGCCTTCAACAACAACAAATGCACCTATAAGTGCATGCTTACAAATGTGCAAACTGGATAAATCCACATGAATGTAACTATTTACAAATGAAATTACAATTGAATTTCAAGAATCTGTAAATAAGGCTGTCTGTCCTCATAAGCAAAGTAGTAAACATTGTATAAAGATAGATAAAGTGAAAACTGGATACAAAATCCACAATCAATTACAAATTAAATTACAATTTTAAGAATCTGCAAATAAGGTGGTCTGTCCTCATGAGCAATGTAAACAACATTGTATCATTTAGATACCGAAAGTACAATATATTGAACACTGTGCTGCTGTCATTTCCCCCTAATGATAACCTGAGATGGTGAATTATAACTCACAATGAAAATTGTTCAGGAAAGTGGGTATAGAGTAGACATGTAGAACTAGATAAACTTATGATAAGCCAGCCTTGTCTACTTATTAAGGAAAAGTGGGAGGTTCTTTTGAATGAACAGTAGCTTCTCTGCTTTATCAGCCATAAGTCTGTTCCTCTTCTCATCAAGCACATGAGAGGCAGCGCTGAACAGTCTCTCGCTGTCAGTGCTTGTGATTTGATCTTACTCCGCATATTTGTCCGGGTGTTTTGATTTCAAGTGGTGGAGTAATCCCGAAGTGGTGAAAGTCTTTGCAGTTACACCCCCTCGAGAAATGTCAGCTGAACACGTTTTACAAATCGCAATCCGCGCCTCTTTCTCTGATATTTTTAAATATCTCCAAGCGGCAGACATGTCTGCTGTTAGCCAGCCGCGAGCATGGTCGCGCGCCGTGCTTGTCGCCGCGTTTTGATTACGTCATCACAACAACACGTTAGCTTACCAACGTAACCCTGTTCTCTGACATTCGGTGATATTTTTTCGTTTTTTAACCATTTTCGGCCGATAATTTTCGGCGGCCGAATATTCGGTGCATCCCTAATATATTTATATACAGTAGGAGTGTATATACATAACGAACAAATATATTTAGTTTGCATCACTGCAGCACATTTTAAACAAGAACACTTGATTACTGGATGATCATCCTCTGCATGAAGTCTAAAATACTCTCATTTAAGGTGACAAATGCAGTCAAATTCCTTAAATCCATCAGCAAACATCACACTGTTTTAGTTAGGTTCCCAACTGTCACTTCCTGTAAATGTGTTCATCTCATTTTGGCTTTTCCCAACCTTCGTCATGATTAACATTTAAAAAAAAAGAAAATTATTTTTATTAGAAATTATCATCAATAGTTATTTCTAATTCATAGTGCAAATATATAAATATTTGAAATAGTTATAAAACATCTTCAACCCAGTTGTAGTATATAAAGAGATATACATATACTGTATATATACTGAAAGAATAATCTGGAATTCAAATACTGAAAAGTAAATAAAATCATAGGTATTTGGTTGTAAACGCCCTTCCCTCTTCTCTGGTCTGACCCCAGTTCAGGGATGCAGCTTTCCTAGCCTGTGGTTAAAGACGCTACACTGGCTAATCAGCCCCACGTATTGATTTCACAGACTCAGTAATACCTCAGATAAGGGGAAACATGATGGTTCAATCAGTAGCTGGTGAAAATAGATTTTCTTTCCCTCCTCACTTTTCCTGGGAGGGGGGAGTTTGACGGGTCTTTAATGCTGAGCACATGTCTCATTTTCAAGCAAATCACAGCGTAAGAGTAGAGCATCGTAAGGAGCAACACACTTAACACAGCCATCTGTCTGTGTTTTTGAATGTGAATGATATGTATTTTAGATAGAGGACAATAAGACAAATATTGTGCATGTACAGTAGCAGTTCATATTGGCTTTATGCAGTTCCAAGCATTTCATAAACAAATTCTGAGAATAAAGCCATCATTCTAAGATTAAAGTCAGGATTGAGATTTCTCAGAATTTGTAGATTTTGTGAGATTCAGACTTTTTTTCACAGAATTCTGACTTTAATTAATAAAAGAAATCTGTTTTGGAAAGATTTCAAACCATTTTCAAATGGGGCGCCTATCCCCTTCCCCAGCTTTGTCTATGGTACAGAAAACTATTTAGTTCTGAACATGTTGTATTTCGAATATTATCCATTTGATATGTGTACAACCAGATAAAACCAATTAAGATCAAATATTTTTTTACAATGGCGCCTAGAAGGCAGCCAAGTCACAAGTCAATGAAATACATACAGTAAGATCCATTCAAAACTCTTTGTACATACAAACAGTAGCAAGTGGATCACCCGGAACTAGCTTGAGGATGATACATGCAAAGTTAATGATAGTAGTAAATGTAAGAAATGTCTCAATAGAGATTGACATGGGCTTCAGTTGCAGTTTCAGGAAACTTGTGGACACTTCAGATACCAGAGATGAATAAGCTTACAAAACATATCTTGTACATTTCAAAAGAAAGTCTGAAAATAATTCAGTGGCAGGTCAGGATTAGTGCCACATGATTATTTTTTTTGGGAGGATTTGAAAAAAAAGTCAGAATTCTGACTTTAATCTCAGAATTCTGACTTTTTTTTTTCTGACTTTAAAGTCAGCATTTTCTTTATCCCCAAATTATTTTTTTTGTTTGTTTTGAGAACAAAGTCAGAATTCTGAGATTAAAGTCAGAATTCTGACTTTTTTCTCAGAACAAAAAAAAAAGAAAAAAATTCAAATCGACCCAAAAAAAAAATGAATGTGGCCCTAATCCTCTTCCGTATGAAAGAGATCGTCGATCTCAATGGGATTTTTACCTGGATAAATAAACAAAGTGTCCTTGATTCTCAGAACCACTAGAGCAGGGGTGCCCACACTTTTTTGGCTGGTGAGCTACTTTTGAAATGACCAGCTAACCGAGGTCTACCAACCAAAAATAAAAACCCAAATTGCAAGGGTTGCTGAATAACACGTTTTATTTTTACATGGGATAACTACAATAGGGCTGCAACAAACGACTAATTGGATTATCGATTAATCTATAGATTAATGAAACGATTAATCGACTATTCGGACTACTACTGTGTGCCTTGCACAATTTCTCAAACGCTCTTATTTAGCCATCAACTTTTAGATTTAGTTTGAGGTTGTTTTAGGCATGTGGAAACTAACAATGAAGACAATAAAGATGAATACTTGATTCAAAAATACATATATTATTAAATTAACTTAACAAATTGTGAACAAAATTAACATTGCTTTTTATTTGAATTAAATAAATAATATTTCACATCAAAAGAAACAACAATGTTTTAACAAATCATATTAAATAATCTGATGACAGAACTGTAAACAGAATAGCTGAAACTTTAACAAAATAAATAACTCAGTTACCTCTAATCATTAACCCATGTTTGTATAATGTAGTTAACTCCGTGTGTTGCTGCTAGCATACATAACACCTGACGTGGAAACGTTACTCGTGGATGGGGCTACAGAGCTACTCGAAAGACAGTCGAACCCGGTGCATTCCTCCGTCTGAATGTGGTGCACTTTTGCTAAATGTTTAGACAAATTGCTCGTGTTACCGCCCTTACATGCTAAACTCTTTTGGTGACGAGCATTGTCCACCTCAAGACGGGTAACATGTAACCACACCTTGGAGCGCTTCTCTCCACCATCTCCTCCGTGTGTTGCTGCATGTAGCAGATGCGTGTGTGTAAACTGCCCCGCCCCCTTGCAAACAGACGGGGGAGAGAGAGATCTCTTCTGGATTGGAAAGGTCGAAAATACACCGACCATAGACGCATTTGTTTGTCTTTTTGCATGTTAGAAACGAGTTGGCGACACTAAGACTAAGAGATAATGTTTGTGTAGCAATAATACATGACCTTTCTCTTTCTCAACTCGCTACTCGGAGGGAAGTCGCTGTCATATGCCTTGTGAACACTCCGATAATGCCTCTCCACGTTACCTTTCTTTGGCAGAGCGACGCTTGCTTTACAAATAAGGCAAATAACCTTTGAATGTGACATCACAAACAAAGATTCTCCCTCCCATTCTGTGTGGAAGTGGTATGTCTTTAGCTTTTTGCTCGTTCCCGCACCATTTTGTTGTTTGTCTCTCCCGGCACTTGACTGATTTTGTATCGCTTTGCATTCTGTGTTAACAGACTGGAAAGCAATAGGTCGCTTTTTCTGTCAATCAAGTCAACTCCTGAATTAAGTGGCAGGGAGGCCAAAGGAGGCGGGATCAAACCTGTTTTGTCTATTTTAACGGAGCTGGATTTTTTTTAATTTATGAATGACTCGCGATCTACCAGCATTGCGTC